>NW_026697087.1:0-264381 GCF_030435755.1 Ochotona princeps | reverse complement strand
TGCAGTGTTTCCTTGATTGAATTAGCTCTCACACCAATATTTGCGTCTAGAGCCTTTGCATTGAGGGCTATCTGAAAACGGCTGTGGCGCTGAAGTTGCCTGTGAATGTGGAGTTGGTGGCATGTGAAACCCGCATGTGGAGCATTCGTTTGTGTGGGATGCTCTACCAGGTTCATTCCTAGATAATGCACTCAAAGGGCACTAAGCATAGAGTGTGAAAACTGAGTTTCCTTGAGAGCTGCTTGGAAGCCTGATGGTGTGTGAAGTTAGTGAGCCAAATGGAGTTGTTCTCCCACAAGAACCACTCGGCTGATCCTTCTTCAATATGCCCTTCACCAACATGCAGTGTTTCCTTGATTGAATTAGCTCTCACACCAATATTTGCGTCTAGAGCCTTTGCATTGAGGGCTATCTGAAAACGGCTGTGGCGCTGAAGTTGCCTGTGAATGTGGAGTTGGTGGCATGTGAAACCCGCATGTGAAGCATTCGTTTGTGTTTGATGCTCTACCAGGTTCATTCCTAGATAATGCACTCAAAGGGCACTAAGCCTAGAGTGTGAAATCTGAGTTTCCTTGAGAGCTGCTTGGAAGCCTGATGGTGTGTGAAGTTAGTGAGCCAAATGGAGTTGTTCTCCCACAAGAACCACTCGGCTGATCCTTCTTCAATATGCCCTTCACCAACATGCAGTGTTTCCTTGATTGAATTAGCTCTCACACCAATATTTGTGTCTAGAGCCTTTGCATTGAGGGCTATCTGAAAACGGCTGTGGCGCTGAAGTTGCCTGTGAATGTGGAGTTGGTGGCATGTGAAACCCGCATGTGGAGCATTCGTTTGTGTGGGATGCTCTACCAGGTTCATTCCTAGATAATGCACTCAAAGGGCACTAAGCATAGAGTGTGAAAACCGAGTTTCCTTGAGAGCTGCTTGGAAGCCTGATGGTGTGTGAAGTTAGTGAGCCAAATGGAGTTGTTCTCCCACAAGAACCACTCGGCTGATCCTTCTTCAATATGCCCTTCACCAACATGCAGTGTTTCCTTGATTAAATTAGCTCTCACACCAATATTTGCGTCTAGAGCCTTTGCCTTGAGGGCTATCTGAAAACGGCTGTGGCGCTGAAGTTGCCTGTGAATGTGGAGTTGGTGGCATGTGAAACCCGCATGTGGAGCATTCGTTTGTGTGGGATGCTCTACCAGGTTCATTTCAGTCCTAGCCATACAAAGGGCACTAAGCATAGAGTGTGAAAACTGAGTTTCCTTGAGAGCTGCTTGGAAGCCTGATGGTGTGTGAAGTTAGTGAGCCAAATGGAGTTGTTCTCCCACAAGAACCACTCGGCTGATCCTTCTTCAATATGCCCTTCACCAACATGCAGTGTTTCCTTGATTGAATTAGCTCTCACACCAATATTTGCGTCTAGAGCCTTTGCATTGAGGGCTATCTGAAAACAGCTGTGGCGCTGAAGTTGCCTGTGAATGTGGAGTTGGTGGCATGTGAAACCCGCATGTGGAGCATTCGTTTGTGTGGGATGCTCTACCATGTTCATTCCTAGATAATGCACTCAAAGGGCACTAAGCATAGAGTGTGAAAACTGAGTTTCCTTGAGAGCTGCTTGGAAGCCTGATGGTGTGTGAAGTTAGTGAGCCAAATGGAGTTGTTCTCCCACAAGAACCACTCGGCTGATCCTTCTTCAATATGCCCTTCACCAACATGCAGTGTTTCCTTGATTGAATTAGCTCTCACACCAATATTTGCGTCTAGAGCCTTTGCATTGAGGGCTATCTGAAAACGGCTGTGGCGCTGAAGTTGCCTGTGAATGTGGAGTTGGTGGCATGTGAAACCCGCATGTGGAGCATTCGTTTGTGTGGGATGCTCTCCAAGTTTCATTTCAGTCCTAGGCACTCAAAGGGCACTAAGCATAGAGTGTGAAAACTGAGTTTCCTTGAGAGCTGCTTGGAAGCCTGATGGTGTGTGAAGTTAGTGAGCCAAATGGAGTTGTTCTCCCACAAGAACCACTCGGCTGATCCTTCTTCAATATGCCCTTCACCAACATGCAGTGTTTCCTTGATTGAATTAGCTCTCACACCAATATTTGCGTCTAGAGCCTTTGCATTGAGGGCTATCTGAAAACGGCTGTGGCGCTGAAGTTGCCTGTGAATGTGGAGTTGGTGGCATGTGAAACCCGCATGTGGAGCATTCGTTTGTGTGGGATGCTCTACCAGGTTCATTCCTAGATAATGCACTCAAAGGGCACTAAGCATAGAGTGTGAAAACTGAGTTTCCTTGAGAGCTGCTTGGAAGCCTGATGGTGTGTGAAGTTAGTGAGCCAAATGGAGTTGTTCTCCCACAAGAACCACTCGGCTGATCCTTCTTCAATATGCCCTTCACCAACATGCAGTGTTTCCTTGATTGAATTAGCTCTCACACCAATATTTGCGTCTAGAGCCTTTGCATTGAGGGCTATCTGAAAACGGCTGTGGCCCTGAAGTTGCCTGTGAATGTGGAGTTGGTGGCATGTGAAACCCGCATGTGGAGCATTCGTTTGTGTGGGATGCTCTACCAGGTTCATTTCAGTCCTAGCCATACATAGGGCACTAAGCATAGAGTGTGAAAACTGAGTTTCCTTGAGAGCTGCTTGGAAGCCTGATGGTGTGTGAAGTTAGTGAGCCAAATGGAGTTGTTCTCCCACAAGAACCACTCGGCTGATCCTTCTTCAATATGCCCTTCACCAGCATGCAGTGTTTCCTTGATTGAATTAGCTCTCACACCAATATTTGCGTCTAGAGCCTTTGCATTGAGGGCTATCTGAAAACGGCTGTGGCGCTGAAGTTGCCTGTGAATGTGGAGTTGGTGGCATGTGAAACCCGCATGTGGAGCATTCGTTTGTGTGGGATGCTCTACCAGGTTCATTTCAGTCCTAGCCATACAAAGGGCACTAAGCATAGAGTGTGAAAACTGAGTTTCCTTGAGAGCTGCTTGGAAGCCTGATGGTGTGTGAAGTTAGTGAGCCAAATGGAGTTGTTCTCCCACAAGAACCACTCGGCTGATCCTTCTTCAATATGCCCTTCACTAACATGCAGTGTTTCCTTGATTGAATTAGCTCTCACACCAATATTTGCGTCTAGAGCCTTTGCATTGAGGGCTATCTGAAAACGGCTGTGGCGCTGAAGTTGCCTGTGAATGTGGAGTTGGTGGCATGTGAAACCCGCATGTGGAGCATTCGTTTGTGTGGGATGCTCTACCAGGTTCATTTCAGTCCTAGCCATACAAAGGGCACTAAGCATAGCGTGTGAAAACTGAGTTTCCTTGAGAGCTGCTTGGAAGCCTGATGGTGTGTGAAGTTAGTGAGCCAAATGGAGTTGTTCTCCCACAAGAACCACTCAGCTGATCCTTCTTCAATATGCCCTTCACTAACATGCAGTGTTTCCTTGATTGAATTAGCTCTCACACCAATATTTGCGTCTAGAGCCTTTGCATTGAGGGCTATCTGAAAACGGCTGTGGCCCTGAAGTTGCCTGTGAATGTGGAGTTGGTGGCATGTGAAACCCGCATGTGGAGCATTCGTTTCTGTGGGATGCTGACCAAGCTTCATTTCAGTCCTAGGCACACAAAGGGCACTAAGCATAGAGTGTGAAAACTGAGTTTCCTTGAGAGCTGCTTGGAAGCCTGATGGTGTGTGAAGTTAGTGAGCCAAATGGAGTTGTTCTCCCACAAGAACCACTCGGCTGATCCTTCTTCAATATGCCCTTCACCAACATGCAGTGTTTCCTTGATTGAATTAGCTCTCACACCAATATTTGCATCTAGAGCCTTTGCATTGAGGGCTATCTGAAAACGGCTGTGGCGCTGAAGTTGCCTGTGAATGTGGAGTTGGTGGCATGTGAAACCCGCATGTGGAGCATTCGTTTATGTGGGATGCTCTCCAAGCTTCAATTCAGTCCTAGGCACTCAAAGGGCACTAAGCATAGAGTTTGAAAACTGAGTTTCCTTGAGAGCTGCTTGGAAGCATGATGGTGTGTGAAGTTAGTGAGCCAAATGGAGTTGTTCTCCCACAAGAACCACTCGGCTGATCCTTCTTCAATATGCCCTTCACCAACATGCAGTGTTTCCTTGATTGAATTAGCTCTCACACCAATATTTGCGTCTAGAGCCTTTGCATTGAGGGCTATCTGAAAACGGCTGTGGCGCTGAAGTTGCCTGTGAATGTGGAGTTGGTGGCATGTGAAACCCGCATGTGAAGCATTCGTTTATGTGGGATGCTCACCAAGCTTCTTTTCAGTCCTAGGCACACAAAGGGCACTAAGCATAGAGTGTGAAAACTGAGTTTCCTTGAGAGCTGCTTGGAAGCCTGATGGTGTGTGAAGTTAGTGAGCCAAATGGAGTTGTTCTCCCACAAGAACCACTCGGCTGATCCTTCTTCAATATGCCCTTCACCAACATGCAGTGTTTCCTTGATTGAATTAGCTCTCACACCAATATTTGCGTCTAGAGCCTTTGCATTGAGGGCTATCTGAAAACGGCTGTGGCGCTGAAGTTGCCTGTGAATGTGGAGTTGGTGGCATGTGAAACCCGCATGTGGAGCATTCGTTTGTGTGGGATGCTCTACCAGGTTCATTTCAGTCCTAGCCATACAAAGGGCACTAAGCATAGAGTGTGAAAACTGAGTTTCCTTGAGAGCTGCTTGGAAGCCTGATGGTGTGTGAAGTTAGTGAGCCAAATGGAGTTGTTCTCCCACAAGAACCACTCGGCTGATCCTTCCTCAATATGCCCTTCACTAACATGCAGTGTTTCCTTGATTGAATTAGCTCTCACACCAATATTTGCGTCTAGAGCCTTTGCATTGAGGGCTATCTGAAAACGGCTGTGGCGCTGAAGTTGCCTGTGAATGTGGAGTTGGTGGCATGTGAAACCCGCATGTGGAGCATTCGTTTGTGTGGGATGCTCTACCAGGTTCATTTCAGTCCTAGCCATACAAAGGACACTAAGCATAGAGTGTGAAAACTGAGTTTCCTTGAGAGCTGCTTGGAAGCCTGATGGTGTGTGAAGTTAGTGAGCCAAATGGAGTTGTTCTCCCACAAGAACCACTCAGCTGATCCTTCTTCAATATGCCCTTCACTAACATGCAGTGTTTCCTTGATTGAATTAGCTCTCACACCAATATTTGCGTCTAGAGCCTTTGCATTGAGGGCTATCTGAAAACGGCTGTGGCCCTGAAGTTGCCTGTGAATGTGGAGTTGGTGGCATGTGAAACCCGCATGTGGAGCATTCGTTTCTGTGGGATGCTGACCAAGCTTCATTTCAGTCCTAGGCACACAAAGGGCACTAAGCATAGAGTGTGAAAACTGAGTTTCCTTGAGAGCTGCTTGGAAGCCTGATGGTGTGTGAAGTTAGTGAGCCAAATGGAGTTGTTCTCCCACAAGAACCACTCGGCTGATCCTTCTTCAATATGCCCTTCACCAACATGCAGTGTTTCCTTGATTGAATTAGCTCTCACACCAATATTTGCATCTAGAGCCTTTGCATTGAGGGCTATCTGAAAACGGCTGTGGCGCTGAAGTTGCCTGTGAATGTGGAGTTGGTGGCATGTGAAACCCGCATGTGGAGCATTCGTTTATGTGGGATGCTCTCCAAGCTTCAATTCAGTCCTAGGCACTCAAAGGGCACTAAGCATAGAGTTTGAAAACTGAGTTTCCTTGAGAGCTGCTTGGAAGCATGATGGTGTGTGAAGTTAGTGAGCCAAATGGAGTTGTTCTCCCACAAGAACCACTCGGCTGATCCTTCTTCAATATGCCCTTCACCAACATGCAGTGTTTCCTTGATTGAATTAGCTCTCACACCAATATTTGCGTCTAGAGCCTTTGCATTGAGGGCTATCTGAAAACGGCTGTGGCGCTGAAGTTGCCTGTGAATGTGGAGTTGGTGGCATGTGAAACCCGCATGTGAAGCATTCGTTTATGTGGGATGCTCACCAAGCTTCTTTTCAGTCCTAGGCACACAAAGGGCACTAAGCATAGAGTGTGAAAACTGAGTTTCCTTGAGAGCTGCTTGGAAGCCTGATGGTGTGTGAAGTTAGTGAGCCAAATGGAGTTGTTCTCCCACAAGAACCACTCGGCTGATCCTTCTTCAATATGCCCTTCACCAACATGCAGTGTTTCCTTGATTGAATTAGCTCTCACACCAATATTTGCGTCTAGAGCCTTTGCATTGAGGGCTATCTGAAAACGGCTGTGGCGCTGAAGTTGCCTGTGAATGTGGAGTTGGTGGCATGTGAAACCCGCATGTGGAGCATTCGTTTGTGTGGGATGCTCTACCAGGTTCATTCCTAGATAATGCACTCAAAGGGCGCTAAGCATAGAGTGTGAAAACTGAGTTTCCTTGAGAGCTGCTTGGAAGCCTGATGGTGTGTGAAGTTAGTGAGCCAAATGGAGTTGTTCTCCCACAAGAACCACTCGGCTGATCCTTCTTCAATATGCCCTTCACCAACATGCAGTGTTTCCTTGATTGAATTAGCTCTCACACCAATATTTGCGTCTAGAGCCTTTGCATTGAGGGCTATCTGAAAACGGCTGTGTTGCTGAAGTTGCCTGTCAATGTGGAGTTGGTGGCATGTGAAACCCGCATGTGGAGCATTCGTTTGTGTGGGATGCTGATCAAGCTTCATTTCTGTCCTAGGCACACAAAGGGCACTAAGCATAGAGTGTGAAAACTGAGTTTCCTTGAGAGCTGCTTGGAAGCCTGATGGTGTGTGAAGTTAGTGAGCCAATGGAGTTGTTCTCCCACAAGAACTACTCGGCTGATCCTTCTTCAATATGCCCTTCACCAACATGCAGTGTTTCCTTGATTGAATTAGCTCTCACACCAATATTTGCGTCTAGAGCCTTTGCATTGAGGGCTATCTGAAAACGGCTGTGGCGCTGAAGTTGCCTGTCAATGTGGAGTTGGTGGCATGTGAAACCCGCATGTGGAGCATTCGTTTGTGTGGGATGCTCTACCAGGTTCATTTCAGTCCTAGCCATACAAAGGGCACTAAACATAGAGTGTGAAAACTGAGTTTCCTTGAGAGCTGCTTGGAAGCCTGATGGTGTGTGAAGTTAGTGAGCCAAATGGAGTTGTTCTCCCACAAGAACCACTCGGCTGATCCTTCTTCAATATGCCCTTCACCAACATGCAGTGTTTCCTTGATTGAATTAGCTCTCACACCAATATTTGCGTCTAGAGCCTTTGCATTGAGGGCTATCTGAAAACGGCTGTGGCGCTGAAGTTGCCTGTGAATGTGGAGTTGGTGGCATGTGAAACCCGCATGTGGAGCATTCGTTTGTGTGGGATGCTCTCCAAGTTTCATTTCAGTCTTAGGCACTCAAAGGGCACTAAGCATAGAGTGTGAAAACTGAGTTTCCTTGAGAGCTGCTTGGAAGCCTGATGGTGTGTGAAGTTAGTGAGCCAAATGGAGTTGTTCTCCCACAAGAACCACTCGGCTGATCCTTCTTCAATATGCCCTTCACCAACATGCAGTGTTTCCTTGATTGAATTAGCTCTCACACCAATATTTGCGTCTAGAGCCTTTGCATTAAGGGCTATCTGAAAACGGCTGTGGCGCTGAAGTTGCCTGTGAATGTGGAGTTGGTGGCATGTGAAACCCGCATGTGGAGCATTCGTTTGTGTGGGATGCTCTACCAGGTTCATTCCTAGATAATGCACTCAAAGGGCACTAAGCATAGAGTATGAAAACTGAGTTTCCTTGAGAGCTGCTTGGAAGCCTGATGGTGTGTGAAGTTAGTGAGCCAAATGGAGTTGTTCTCCCACAAGAACCACTCGGCTGATCCTTCTTCAATATGCCCTTCACCAACATGCAGTGTTTCCTTGATTGAATTAGCTCTCACACAAATATTTGCGTCTAGAACCTTTGCATTGAGGGCTATCTGAAAACGGCTGTGGCGCTGAAGTTGCCTGTGAATGTGGAGTTGGTGGCATGTGAAACCCGCATGTGAAGCATTCGTTTGTGTGGGATGCTCTACCAGGTTCATTCCTAGATAATGCACTGAAAGGGCACTAAGCATAGAGTGTGAAAACTGAGTTTCCTTGAGAGCTGCTTGGAAGCCTGATGGTGTGTGAAGTTAGTGAGCCAAATGGAGTTGTTCTCCCACAAGAACCACTCGGCTGATCCTTCTTAAATATGCCCTTCACCAACATGCAGTGTTTCCTTGATTGAATTAGCTCTCACACCAATATTTGCGTCTAGAGCCTTTGCATTGAGGGCTATCTGAAAACGGCTGTGGCGCTGAAGTTGCCTGTGAATGTGGAGTTGGTGGCATGTGAAACCCGCATGTGGAGCATTCGTTTGTGTGGGATGCTGACCAAGCTTCATTTCTGTCCCAGGCACACAAAGGGCACTAAGCATAGAGTGTGAAAACTGAGTTTCCTTGAGAGCTGCTTGGAAGCCTGATGGGGTGTGAAGTTAGTGAGCCAAATGGAGTTGTTCTCCCACAAGAACCACTCGGCTGATCCTTCTTCAATATGCCCTTCACCAACATGCAGTGTTTCCTTGATTGAATTAGCTCTCACACCAATATTTGCGTCTAGAGCCTTTGCATTGAGGGCTATCTGAAAACGGCTATGGCGCTGAAGTTGCCTGTGAATGTGGATTGGTGGCATGTGAAACCCGCAAGTGGAGCATTCGTACCTGTGGGATGCTCTACCATGTTCATTCCTAGATAATGCACTCAAAGGGCACTAAGCATAGAGTGTGAAAACTGAGTTTCCTTGAGAGCTGCTTGGAAGCCTGATGGTGTGTGAAGTTAGTGAGCCAAATGGAGTTGTTCTCCCACAAGAACCACTCGGCTGATCCTTCTTCAATATGCCCTTCACCAACATGCAGTGTTTCCTTGATTGAATTAGCTCTCACACCAATATTTGCGTCTAGAGCCTTTGCATTGAGGGCTATCTGAAAACGGCTGTGGCGCTGATGTTGCCTGTGAATGTGGAGTTGGTGGCATGTTAAACCCGCATGTGGAGCATTCGTTTGTGTGGGATGCTCTACCAGGTTCATTCCTTGATAATGCATTCAAAGGGCACTAAACATAGAGTGTGAAAACTGAGTTTTCTTGAGAGCTGCTTGGAAGCCTGATGGTGTGTGAAGTTAGTGAGCCAAATGGAGTTGTTCTCCCACAAGAACCACTCGGCTGATCCTTCTTCAATATGCCCTTCACCAACATGCAGTGTTTCCTTGATTGAATTAGCTCTCACACCAATATTTGCGTCTAGAGCCTTTGCATTAAGGGCTATCTGAAAACGGCTGTGGCGCTGAAGTTGCCTGTGAATGTGGAGTTGGTGGCATGTGAAACCCGCATGTGGAGCATTCGTTTGTGTGGGATGCTCTACCAGGTTCATTCCTAGATAATGCACTCAAAGGGCACTAAGCATAGAGTATGAAAACTGAGTTTCCTTGAGAGCTGCTTGGAAGCCTGATGGTGTGTGAAGTTAGTGAGCCAAATGGAGTTGTTCTCCCACAAGAACCACTCGGCTGATCCTTCTTCAATATGCCCTTCACCAACATGCAGTGTTTCCTTGATTGAATTAGCTCTCACACAAATATTTGCGTCTAGAACCTTTGCATTGAGGGCTATCTGAAAACGGCTGTGGCGCTGAAGTTGCCTGTGAATGTGGAGTTGGTGGCATGTGAAACCCGCATGTGAAGCATTCGTTTGTGTGGGATGCTCTACCAGGTTCATTCCTAGATAATGCACTCAAAGGGCACTAAGCATGGAGTGTGAAAACTGAGTTTCCTTGAGAGCTGCTTGGAAGCCTGATGGTGTGTGAAGTTAGTGAGCCAAATGGAGTTGTTCTCCCACAAGAACCACTCGGCTGATCCTTCTTAAATATGCCCTTCACCAACATGCAGTGTTTCCTTGATTGAATTAGCTCTCACACCAATATTTGCGTCTAGAGCCTTTGCATTGAGGGCTATCTGAAAACGGCTGTGGCGCTGAAGTTGCCTGTGAATGTGGAGTTGGTGGCATGTGAAACCCGCATGTGGAGCATTCGTTTGTGTGGGATGCTGACCAAGCTTCATTTCTGTCCCAGGCACACAAAGGGCACTAAGCATAGAGTGTGAAAACTGAGTTTCCTTGAGAGCTGCTTGGAAGCCTGATGGGGTGTGAAGTTAGTGAGCCAAATGGAGTTGTTCTCCCACAAGAACCACTCGGCTGATCCTTCTTCAATATGCCCTTCACCAACATGCAGTGTTTCCTTGATTGAATTAGCTCTCACACCAATATTTGCGTCTAGAGCCTTTGCATTGAGGGCTATCTGAAAACGGCTGTGGCGCTGAAGTTGCCTGTGAATGTGGATTGGTGGCATGTGAAACCCGCAAGTGGAGCATTCGTACATGTGGGATGCTCTACCATGTTCATTCCTAGAAAATGCACTCAAAGGGCACTAAGCATAGAGTGTGAAAACTGAGTTTCCTTGAGAGCTGCTTGGAAGCCTGATGGTGTGTGAAGTTAGTGAGCCAAATGGAGTTGTTCTCCCACAAGAACCACTCGGCTGATCCTTCTTCAATATGTCCTTCACCAACATGCAGTGTTTCCTTGATTGAATTAGCTCTCACACCAATATTTGCGTCTAGAGCCTTTGCATTGAGGGCTATCTGAAAACGGCTGTGGCGCTGAAGTTGCCTGTGAATGTGGAGTTGGTGGCATGTGAAACCCGCATGTGGAGCATTCGTTTGTGTGGGATGCTCTACCAGGTTCATTCCTAGATAATGCACTCAAAGGGCACTAAGCATAGAGTGTGAAAACTGAGTTTCCTTGAGAGCTGCTTGGAAGCCTGATGGTGTGTGAAGTTAGTGAGCCAAATGGAGTTGTTCTCCCACAAGAACCACTCGGCTGATCCTTCTTCAATATGCCCTTCACCAACATGCAGTGTTTCCTTGATTGAATTAGCTCTCACACCAATATTTGCGTCTAGAGCCTTTGCATTGAGGGCTATCTGAAAACGGCTGTGGCGCTGAAGTTGCCTGTGAATGTGGAGTTGGTGGCATGTGAAACCCGCATGTGGAGCATTCGTTTGTGTGGGATGCTCTACCAGGTTCATTCCTAGATAATGCACTCAAAGGGCACTAAGCATAGAGTATGAAAACTGAGTTTCCTTGAGAGCTGCTTGGAAGCCTGATGGTGTGTGAAGTTAGTGAGCCAAATGGAGTTGTTCTCCCACAAGAACCACTCGGCTGATCCTTCTTCAATATGCCCTTCACCAACATGCAGTGTTTCCTTGATTGAATTAGCTCTCACACAAATATTTGCGTCTAGAACCTTTGCATTGAGGGCTATCTGAAAACGGCTGTGGCGCTGAAGTTGCCTGTGAATGTGGAGTTGGTGGCATGTGAAACCCGCATGTGAAGCATTCGTTTGTGTGGGATGCTCTACCAGGTTCATTCCTAGATAATGCACTCAAAGAGCACTAAGCATAGAGTTTGAAAACTGAGTTTCCTTGAGAGCTGCTTGGAAGCCTGATGGTGTGTGAAGTTAGTGAGCCAAATGGAGTTGTTCTCCCACAAGAACCACTCGGCTGATCCTTCTTCAATATGCCCTTCACCAACATGCAGTGTTTCCTTGATTGAATTAGCTCTCACACCAATATTTGCGTCTAGAGCCTTTGCATTGAGGGCTATCTGAAAACGGCTGTGGTGCTGAAGTTGCCTGTGAATCTGGAGTTGGTGGCATGTGAAACCCGCATGTGGAGCATTCGTTTGTGTGGGATGCTGACCAAGCTTCATTTCTGTCCCAGGCACACAAAGGGCACTAAGCATAGAGTGTGAAAACTGAGTTTCCTTGAGAGCTGCTTGGAAGCCTGATGGTGTGTGAAGTTAGTGAGCCAAATGGAGTTGTTCTCCCACAAGAACCACTCGGCTGATCCTTCTTCAATATGCCCTTCACCAACATGCAGTGTTTCCTTGATTGAATTAGCTCTCACACCAATATTTGCGTCTAGAGCCTTTGCATTGAGGGCTATCTGAAAACGGCTGTGGCGCTGAAGTTGCCTGTGAATGTGGAGTTGGTGGCATGTGAAACCCGCATGTGGAGCATTCGTTTATGTGGGATGCTCTCCAAGCTTCATTTCAGTCCTAGGCACTCATAGGGCACTAAGCATAGAGTTTGAAAACTGAGTTTCCTTGAGAGCTGCTTGGAAGCCTGATGGTGTGTGAAGTTAGTGAGCCAAATGGAGTTGTTCTCCCACAAGAACCACTTGGCTGATCCTTCTTCAATATGCCCTTCACCAACATGCAGTGTTTCCTTGATTGAATTAGCTCTCACACCAATATTTGCGTCTAGAGCCTTTGCATTGAGGGCTATCTGAAAACGGCTGTGGCGCTGAAGTTGCCTGTGAATGTGGAGTTGGTGGCATGTGAAACCCGCATGTGGAGCATTCGTTTGTGTGGGATGCTCTACCAGGTTCATTCCTAGATAATGCACTCAAAGGGCACTAAGCATAGAGTGTGAAAACTGAGTTTCCTTGAGAGCTGCTTGGAAGCCTGATGGTGTGTGAAGTTAGGGAGCCAAATGGAGTTGTTCTCCCACAAGAACCACTCGGCTGATCCTTCTTCAATATGCCCTTCACCAACATGCAGTGTTTCCTTGATTGAATTAGCTCTCACACCAATATTTGCGTCTAGAGCCTTTGCATTGAGGGCTATCTGAAAACGGCTGTGGCGCTGAAGTTGCCTGTGAATGTGGAGTTGGTGGCATGTGAAACCCGCAAGTGGAGCATTCGTACCTGTGGGATGCTCTACCATGTTCATTCCTAGATAATGCACTCAAAGGGCACTAAGCATAGAGTGTGAAAACTGAGTTTCCTTGAGAGCTGCTTGGAAGCCTGATGGTGTGTGAAGTTAGTGAGCCAAATGGAGTTGTTCTCCCACAAGAACCACTCGGCTGATCCTTCTTCAATATGCCCTTCACCAACATGCAGTGTTTCCTTGATTGAATTAGCTCTCACACCAATATTTGCATCTAGAGCCTTTGCATTGAGGGCTATCTGAAAACGGCTGTGGCGCTGAAGTTGCCTGTGAATGTGGAGTTGGTGGCATGTGAAACCCGCATTTGGAGCATTCGTTTATGTGGGATGCTCTCCAAGCTTCATTTCAGTCCTAGGCACTCCTAGGGCACTAAGCATAGAGTTTGAAAACTGAGTTTCCTTGAGAGCTGCTTGGAAGCCTGATGGTGTGTGAAGTTAGTGAGCCAAATGGAGTTGTTCTCCCACAAGAACCACTTGGCTGATCCTTCTTCAATATGCCCTTCACCAACATGCAGTGTTTCCTTGATTGAATTAGCTCTCACACCAATATTTGCGTCTAGAGCCTTTGCATTGAGGGCTATCTGAAAACGGCTGTGGCGCTGAAGTTGCCTGTGAATGTGGAGTTGGTGGCATGTGAAACCCGCATGTGGAGCATTCGTTTGTGTGGGATGCTGACCAAGCTTCATTTCTGTCCCAGGCACACAAAGGGCACTAAGCATAGAGTGTGAAAACTGAGTTTCCTTGAGAGCTGCTTGGAAGCCTGATGGGGTGTGAAGTTAGTGAGCCAAATGGAGTTGTTCTCCCACAAGAACCACTCGGCTGATCCTTCTTCAATATGCCCTTCACCAACATGCAGTGTTTCCTTGATTGAATTAGCTCTCACACCAATATTTGCGTCTAGAGCCTTTGCATTGAGGGCTATCTGAAAACGGCTGTGGCGCTGAAGTTGCCTGTGAATGTGGAGTTGGTGGCATGTGAAACCCGCAAGTGGAGCATTGGTACCTGTGGGATGCTCTACCATGATCATTCCTAGATAATGCACTCAAAGGGCACTAAGCATAGAGTGTGAAAACTGAGTTTCCTTGAGAGCTGCTTGGAAGCCTGATGGTGTGTGAAGTTAGTGAGCCAAATGGAGTTGTTCTCCCACAAGAACCACTCGGCTGATCCTTCTTCAATATGCCCTTCACCAACATGCAGTGTTTCCTTGATTGAATTAGCTCTCACACCAATATTTGCGTCTAGAGCCTTTGCATTGAGGGCTATCTGAAAACGGCTGTGGCGCTGAAGTTGCCTGTGAATGTGGAGTTGGTGGCATGTGAAACCCGCAAGTGGAGCATTCGTACCTGTGGGATGCTCTACCATGTTCATTCCTAGATAATGCACTCAAAGGGCACTAAGCATAGAGTGTGAAAACTGAGTTTCCTTGAGAGCTGCTTGGAAGCCTGATGGTGTGTGAAGTTAGTGAGCCAAATGGAGTTGTTCTCCCACAAGAACCACTCGGCTGATCCTTCTTCAATATGCCCTTCACCAACATGCAGTGTTTCCTTGATTGAATTAGCTCTCACACCAATATTTGCGTCTAGAGCCTTTGCATTGAGGGCTATCTGAAAACGGCTGTGGCGCTGAAGTTGCCTGTGAATGTGGAGTTGGTGGCATGTGAAACCCGCATGTGGAGCATTCGTTTGTGTGGGATGCTCTACCAGGTTCATTCCTAGATAATGCACTCAAAGGGCACTAAGCATAGAGTGTGAAAACTGAGTTTCCTTGAGAGCTGCTTGGAAGCCTGATGGTGTGTGAAGTTAGTGAGCCAAATGGAGTTGTTCTCCCACAAGAACCACTCGGCTGATCCTTCTTCAATATGCCCTTCACCAACATGCAGTGTTTCCTTGATTGAATTAGCTCTCACACCAATATTTGCGTCTAGAGCCTTTGCATTGAGGGCTATCTGAAAACGGCTGTGGCGCTGAAGTTGCCTGTGAATGTGGAGTTGGTGGCATGTGAAACCCGCATGTGGAGCATTCGTTTGTGTGGGATGCTGACCAAGCTTCATTTCTGTCCCAGGCACACAAAGGGCACTAAGCATAGAGTGTGAAAACTGAGTTTCCTTGAGAGCTGCTTGGAAGCCTGATGGGGTGTGAAGTTAGTGAGCCAAATGGAGTTGTTCTCCCACAAGAACCACTCGGCTGATCCTTCTTCAATATGCCCTTGACCAACATGCAGTGTTTCCTTGATTGAATTAGCTCTCACACCAATATTTGCGTCTAGAGCCTTTGCATTGAGGGCTACCTGAAAACGGCTGTGGTGCTGAAGTTGCCTGTGAATGTGGAGTTGGTGGCATGTGAAACCCGCATGTGGAGCATTCGTTTGTGTGGGATGCTCTACCAGGTTCATTCCTAGATAATGCACTCAAAGGGCACTAAACATAGAGTGTGAAAACTGAGTTTCCTTGAGAGCTGCTTGGAAGCCTGATGGTGTGTGAAGTTAGTGAGCCAAATGGAGTTGTTCTCCCACAAGAACCACTCGGCTGATCCTTCTTCAATATGCCCTTCACCAGCATGCAGTGTTTCCTTGATTGAATTAGCTCTCACACCAATATTTGCGTCTAGAGCCTTTGCATTGAGGGCTATCTGAAAACGGCTGTGGCGCTGATGTTGCCTGTGAATGTGGAGTTGGTGGCATGTGAAACCCGCATGTGGAGCATTCGTTTGTGTGGGATGCTGACCAAGCTTCATTTCTGTCCCAGGCACACAAAGGGCACTAAGCATAGAGTGTGAAAACTGAGTTTCCTTGAGAGCTGCTTGGAAGCCTGATGGTGTGTGATGTTAGTGAGCCAAATGGAGTTGTTCTCCCACAAGAACTACTCGGCTGATCCTTCTTCAATATGCCCTTCACCAACATGCAGTGTTTCCTTGATTGAATTAGCTCTCACACCAATATTTGCGTCTAGAGCCTTTGCATTGAGGGCTATCTGAAAACGGCTGTGGCGCTGAAGTTGCCTGTGAATGTGGAGTTGGTGGCATGTGAAACCCGCATGTGGAGCATTCGTTTGTGTTATGCTCTACCAGGTTCATTCCTAGATAATGCATTCAAAGGGCACTAAGCATAGAGTGTGAAAACTGAGTTTCCTTGAGAGCTGCTTGGAAGCCTGATGGTGTGAAGTTAGTGAGCCAAATGGAGTTGTTCTCCCACAAGAACTACTCGGCTGATCCTTCTTCAATATGCCCTTCACCAACATGCAGTGTTTCCTTGATTGAATTAGCTCTCACACCAATATTTGCGTCTAGAGCCTTTGCATTGAGGGCTATCTGAAAACGGCTGTGGCACTGAAGTTGCCTGTGAATGTGGAGTTGGTGGCATGTGAAACCCGCATGTGGAGCATTCGTTTGTGTGGGATGCTCTACCAGGTTCATTCCTAGATAATGCACTCAAAGGGCACTAAACATAGAGTGTGAAAACTGAGTTTCCTTGAGAGCTGCTTGGAAGCCTGATGGTGTGTGAAGTTAGTGAGCCAAATGGAGTTGTTCTCCCACAAGAACCACTCGGCTGATCCTTCTTCAATATGCCCTTCACCAGCATGCAGTGTTTCCTTGATTGAATTAGCTCTCACACCAATATTTGCGTCTAGAGCCTTTGCATTGAGGGCTATCTGAAAACGGCTGTGGCGCTGATGTTGCCTGTGAATGTGGAGTTGGTGGCATGTGAAACCCGCATGTGGAGCATTCGTTTGTGTGGGATGCTGACCAAGCTTCATTTCTGTCCCAGGCACACAAAGGGCACTAAGCATAGAGTGTGAAAACTGAGTTTCCTTGAGAGCTGCTTGGAAGCCTGATGGTGTGTGAAGTTAGTGAGCCAAATGGAGTTGTTCTCCCACAAGAACCACTCGGCTGATCCTTCTTCAATATGCCCTTCACCAACATGCAGTGTTTCCTTGATTGAATTAGCTCTCACACCAATATTTGCGTCTAGAGCCTTTGCATTGAGGGCTATCTGAAAACGGCTGTGGCGCTGAAGTTGCCTGTGAATGTGGAGTTGGTGGCATGTGAAACCCGCATGTGGAGCATTCGTTTGTGTGGGATGCTCTACCAGGTTCATTCCTAGATAATGCACTCAAAGGGCACTAAGCATAGAGTATGAAAACTGAGTTTCCTTGAGAGCTGCTTGGAAGCCTGATGGTGTGTGAAGTTAGTGAGCCAAATGGAGTTGTTCTCCCACAAGAACCACTCGGCTGATCCTTCTTCAATATGCCCTTCACCAACATGCAGTGTTTCCTTGATTGAATTAGCTCTCACACAAATATTTGTGTCTAGAACCTTTGCATTGAGGGCTATCTGAAAACGGCTGTGGCGCTGAAGTTGCCTGTGAATGTGGAGTTGGTGGCATGTGAAACCCGCATGTGAAGCATTCGTTTGTGTGGGATGCTCTACCAGGTTCATTCCTAGATAATGCACTCAAAGAGCACTAAGCATAGAGTTTGAAAACTGAGTTTCCTTGAGAGCTGCTTGGAAGCCTGATGGTGTGTGAAGTTAGTGAGCCAAATGGAGTTGTTCTCCCACAAGAACCACTCGGCTGATCCTTCTTCAATATGCCCTTCACCAACATGCAGTGTTTCCTTGATTGAATTAGCTCTCACACCAATATTTGCGTCTAGAGCCTTTGCATTGAGGGCTATCTGAAAACGGCTGTGGTGCTGAAGTTGCCTGTGAATCTGGAGTTGGTGGCATGTGAAACCCGCATGTGGAGCATTCGTTTGTGTGGGATGCTGACCAAGCTTCATTTCTGTCCCAGGCACACAAAGGGCACTAAGCATAGAGTGTGAAAACTGAGTTTCCTTGAGAGCTGCTTGGAAGCCTGATGGTGTGTGAAGTTAGTGAGCCAAATGGAGTTGTTCTCCCACAAGAACCACTCGGCTGATCCTTCTTCAATATGCCCTTCACCAACATGCAGTGTTTCCTTGATTGAATTAGCTCTCACACCAATATTTGCGTCTAGAGCCTTTGCATTGAGGGCTATCTGAAAACGGCTGTGGCGCTGAAGTTGCCTGTGAATGTGGAGTTGGTGGCATGTGAAACCCGCATGTGGAGCATTCGTTTGTGTGGGATGCTCTACCAGGTTCATTCCTAGATAATGCACTCAAAGGGCACTAAGCATAGAGTATGAAAACTGAGTTTCCTTGAGAGCTGCTTGGAAGCCTGATGGTGTGTGAAGTTAGTGAGCCAAATGGAGTTGTTCTCCCACAAGAACCACTCGGCTGATCCTTCTTCAATATGCCCTTCACCAACATGCAGTGTTTCCTTGATTGAATTAGCTCTCACACAAATATTTGTGTCTAGAACCTTTGCATTGAGGGCTATCTGAAAACGGCTGTGGCGCTGAAGTTGCCTGTGAATGTGGAGTTGGTGGCATGTGAAACCCGCATGTGAAGCATTCGTTTGTGTGGGATGCTCTACCAGGTTCATTCCTAGATAATGCACTCAAAGAGCACTAAGCATAGAGTTTGAAAACTGAGTTTCCTTGAGAGCTGCTTGGAAGCCTGATGGTGTGTGAAGTTAGTGAGCCAAATGGAGTTGTTCTCCCACAAGAACCACTCGGCTGATCCTTCTTCAATATGCCCTTCACCAACATGCAGTGTTTCCTTGATTGAATTAGCTCTCACACCAATATTTGCGTCTAGAGCCTTTGCATTGAGGGCTATCTGAAAACGGCTGTGGTGCTGAAGTTGCCTGTGAATCTGGAGTTGGTGGCATGTGAAACCCGCATGTGGAGCATTCGTTTGTGTGGGATGCTGACCAAGCTTCATTTCTGTCCCAGGCACACAAAGGGCACTAAGCATAGAGTGTGAAAACTGAGTTTCCTTGAGAGCTGCTTGGAAGCCTGATGGTGTGTGAAGTTAGTGAGCCAAATGGAGTTGTTCTCCCACAAGAACCACTCGGCTGATCCTTCTTCAATATGCCCTTCACCAACATGCAGTGTTTCCTTGATTGAATTAGCTCTCACACAAATATTTGCGTCTAGAGCCTTTGCATTGAGGGCTATCTGAAAACGGCTGTGGCGCTGAAGTTGCCTGTGAATGTGGAGTTGGTGGCATGTGAAACACGCATGTGGAGCATTCGTTTATGTGGGATGCTCTCCAAGCTTCATTTCAGTCCTAGGCACTCATAGGGCACTAAGCATAGAGTTTGAAAACTGAGTTTCCTTGAGAGCTGCTTGGAAGCCTGATGGTGTGTGAAGTTAGTGAGCCAAATGGAGTTGTTCTCCCACAAGAACCACTTGGCTGATCCTTCTTCAATATGCCCTTCACCAACATGCAGTGTTTCCTTGATTGAATTAGCTCTCACACCAATATTTGCGTCTAGAGCCTTTGCATTGAGGACTATCTGAAAACGGCTGTGGCGCTGAAGTTGCCTGTGAATGTGGAGTTGGTGGCATGTGAAACCCGCATGTGGAGCATTCGTTTGTGTGGGATGCTCTACCAGGTTCATTCCTAGATAATGCACTCAAAGGGCACTAAGCATAGAGTGTGAAAACTGAGTTTCCTTGAGAGCTGCTTGGAAGCCTGATGGTGTGTGAAGTTAGTGAGCCAAATGGAGTTGTTCTCCCACAAGAACCACTCGGCTGATCCTTCTTCAATATGCCCTTCACCAACATGCAGTGTTTCCTTGATTGAATTAGCTCTCACACCAATATTTTCGTCTAGAGCCTTTGCATTGAGGGCTATCTGAAAACGGCTGTGGCGCTGAAGTTGCCTGTGAATGTGGAGTTGGTGGCATGTGAAACCCGCAAGTGGAGCATTCGTACCTGTGGGATGCTCTACCATGTTCATTCCTAGATAATGCACTCAAAGGGCACTAAGCATAGAGTGTGAAAACTGAGTTTCCTTGAGAGCTGCTTGGAAGCCTGATGGTGTGTGAAGTTAGTGAGCCAAATGGAGTTGTTCTCCCACAAGAACCACTCGGCTGATCCTTCTTCAATATGCCCTTCACCAACATGCAGTGTTTCCTTGATTGAATTAGCTCTCACACCAATATTTGCGTCTAGAGCCTTTGCATTGAGGGCTATCTGAAAACGGCTGTGGCGCTGAAGTTGCCTGTGAATGTGGAGTTGGTGGCATGTGAAACCCGCATTTGGAGCATTCGTTTATGTGGGATGCTCTCCAAGCTTCATTTCAGTCCTAGGCACTCCTAGGGCACTAAGCATAGAGTTTGAAAACTGAGTTTCCTTGAGAGCTGCTTGGAAGCCTGATGGTGTGTGAAGTTAGTGAGCCAAATGGAGTTGTTCTCCCACAAGAACCACTCGGCTGATCCTTCTTCAATATGCCCTTCACCAACATGCAGTGTTTCCTTGATTGAATTAGCTCTCACACCAATATTTGCGTCTAGAGCCTTTGCATTGAGGGCTATCTGAAAACGGCTGTGGCGCTGAAGTTGCCTGTGAATGTGGAGTTGGTGGCATGTGAAACCCGCATGTGGAGCATTCGTTTGTGTGGGATGCTGACCAAGCTTCATTTCTGTCCCAGGCACACAAAGGGCACTAAGCATAGAGTGTGAAAACTGAGTTTCCTTGAGAGCTGCTTGGAAGCCTGATGGGGTGTGAAGTTAGTGAGCCAAATGGAGTTGTTCTCCCACAAGAACCACTCGGCTGATCCTTCTTCAATATGCCCTTCACCAACATGCAGTGTTTCCTTGATTGAATTAGCTCTCACACCAATATTTGCGTCTAGAGCCTTTGCATTGAGGGCTATCTGAAAACGGCTGTGGCGCTGAAGTTGCCTGTGAATGTGGAGTTGGTGGCATGTGAAACCCGCATGTGAAGCATTCGTTTGTGTGGGATGCTCTACCATGATCATTCCTAGATAATGCACTCAAAGGGCACTAAGCATAGAGTGTGAAAACTGAGTTTCCTTGAGAGCTGCTTGGAAGCCTGATGGTGTGTGAAGTTAGTGAGCCAAATGGAGTTGTTCTCCCACAAGAACCACTCGGCTGATCCTTCTTCAATATGCCCTTCACCAACATGCAGTGTTTCCTTGATTGAATTAGCTCTCACACCAATATTTGCGTCTAGAGCCTTTGCATTGAGGGCTATCTGAAAACGGCTGTGGCGCTGAAGTTGCCTGTCAATGTGGAGTTGGTGGCATGTGAAACCCGCGTGTGGAGCATTCGTTTGTGTGGGATGCTCTACCAGGTTCATTCCTAGATAATGCACTCAAAGGGCACTAAGCATAGAGTTTGAAAACTGAGTTTCCTTGAGAGCTGCTTGGAAGCCTGATGGTGTGTGAAGTTAGTGAGCCAAATGGAGTTGTTCTCCCACAAGAACCACTTGGCTGATCCTTCTTCAATATGCCCTTTACCAACATGCAGTGTTTCCTTGATTGAATTAGCTCTCACACCAATATTTGCGTCTAGAGCCTTTGCATTGAGGGCTATCTGAAAACGGCTGTGGCGCTGAAGTTGCCTGTGAATGTGGAGTTGGTGGCATGTGAAACCCGCATGTGGAGCATTCGTTTGTGTGGGATGCTGACCAAGCTTCATTTCTGTCCCAGGCACACAAAGGGCACTAAGCATAGAGTGTGAAAACTGAGTTTCCTTGAGAGCTGCTTGGAAGCCTGATGGGGTGTGAAGTTAGTGAGCCAAATGGAGTTGTTCTCCCACAAGAACCACTCGGCTGATCCTTCTTCAATATGCCCTTGACCACCATGCAGTGTTTCCTTGATTGAATTAGCTCTCACACCAATATTTGCGTCTAGAGCCTTTGCATTGAGGGCTACCTGAAAACGGCTGTGGTGCTGAAGTTGCCTGTGAATGTGGAGTTGGTGGCATGTGAAACCCGCATGTGGAGCATTCGTTTGTGTGGGATGCTCTACCAGGTTCATTCCTAGATAATGCACTCAAAGGGCACTAAACATAGAGTGTGAAAACTGAGTTTCCTTGAGAGCTGCTTGGAAGCCTGATGGTGTGTGAAGTTAGTGAGCCAAATGGAGTTGTTCTCCCACAAGAACCACTCGGCTGATCCTTCTTCAATATGCCCTTCACCAGCATGCAGTGTTTCCTTGATTGAATTAGCTCTCACACCAATATTTGCGTCTAGAGCCTTTGCATTGAGGGCTATCTGAAAACGGCTGTGGCGCTGATGTTGCCTGTGAATGTGGAGTTGGTGGCATGTGAAACCCGCATGTGGAGCATTCGTTTGTGTGGGATGCTGACCAAGCTTCATTTCTGTCCCAGGCACACAAAGGGCACTAAGCATAGAGTGTGAAAACTGAGTTTCCTTGAGAGCTGCTTGGAAGCCTGATGGTGTGTGAAGTTAGTGAGCCAAATGGAGTTGCTCTCCCACAAGAACTACTCGGCTGATCCTTCTTCAATATGCCCTTCACCAACATGCAGTGTTTCCTTGATTGAATTAGCTCTCACACCAATATTTGCGTCTAGAGCCTTTGCATTGAGGGCTATCTGAAAACGGCTGTGGCGCTGAAGTTGCCTGTGAATGTGGAGTTGGTGGCATGTGAAACCCGCATGTGGAGCATTCGTTTGTGTTATGCTCTACCAGGTTCATTCCTAGATAATGCACTCAAAGGGCACTAAGCATAGAGTGTGAAAACTGAGTTTCCTTGAGAGCTGCTTGGAAGCCTGATGGTGTGAAGTTAGTGAGCCAAATGGAGTTGTTCTCCCACAAGAACTACTCGGCTGATCCTTCTTCAATATGCCCTTCACCAACATGCAGTGTTTCCTTGATTGAATTAGCTCTCACACCAATATTTGCGTCTAGAGCCTTTGCATTGAGGGCTATCTGAAAACGGCTGTGGCACTGGAGTTGCCTGTGAATGTGGAGTTGGTGGCATGTGAAACCCGCATGTGGAGCATTCGTTTGTGTGGGATGCTCTACCAGGTTCATTCCTAGATAATGCACTCAAAGGGCACTAAACATAGAGTGTGAAAACTGAGTTTCCTTGAGAGCTGCTTGGAAGCCTGATGGTGTGTGAAGTTAGTGAGCCAAATGGAGTTGTTCTCCCACAAGAACCACTTGGCTGATCCTTCTTCAATATGCCCTTCACCAGCATGCAGTGTTTCCTTGATTGAATTAGCTCTCACACCAATATTTGCGTCTAGAGCCTTTGCATTGAGGGCTATCTGAAAACGGCTGTGGCGCTGAAGTTGCCTGTGAATGTGGAGTTGGTGGCATGTGAAACCCGCATGTGGAGCATTCGTTTGTGTGGGATGCTGACCAAGCTTCATTTCAGTCCCAGGCACACAAAGGGCACTAAGCATAGAGTGTGAAAACTGAGTTTCCTTGAGAGCTGCTTGGAAGCCTGATGGTGTGTGAAGTTAGTGAGCCAAATGGAGTTGTTCTCCCACAAGAACTACTCGGCTGATCCTTCTTCAATATGCCCTTCACCAACATGCAGTGTTTCCTTGATTGAATTAGCTCTCACACCAATATTTGCGTCTAGAGCCTTTGCATTGAGGACTGTCTGAAAACGGCTGTGGCGCTGAAGTTGCCTGTGAATGTGGAGTTGGTGGCATGTGAAACCCGCATGTGGAGCATTCGTTTGTGTTATGCTCTACCAGGTTCATTCCTAGATAATGCACTCAAAGGGCACTAAGCATAGAGTGTGAAAACTGAGTTTCCTTGAGAGCTGCTTGGAAGCCTGATGGTGTGTGAAGTTAGTGAGCCAAATGGAGTTGTTCTCCCACAAGAACTACTCGGCTGATCCTTCTTCAATATGCCCTTCACCAACATGCAGTGTTTCCTTGATTGAATTAGCTCTCACACCAATATTTGCGTCTAGAGCCTTTGCATTGAGGGCTATCTGAAAACGGCTGTGGCGCTGAAGTTGCCTGTGAATGTGGAGTTGGTGGCATGTGAAACCCGCATGTGGAGCATTCGTTTGTGTTGGATGCTCTCCAAGCTTCTTTTCAGTCCTAGGCACTCATAGGGCACTAAGCGTAGAGTTTGAAAACTGAGTTTCCTTGAGAGCTGCTTAGAAGCCTGATGGTGTGTGAAGTTAGTGAGCCAAATGGAGTTGTTCTCCCACAAGAACCACTCGGCTGATCCTTCTTCAATATGCCCTTCACCAACATGCAGTGTTTCCTTGATTGAATTAGCTCTCACACCAATATTTGCGTCTAGAGCCTTTGCATTGAGGGCTATCTGAAAACGGCTGTGGCGCTGAAGTTGCCTGTGAATGTGGAGTTGGTGGCATGTGAAACCCGCATGTGAAGCATTCGTTTGTGTTATGCTCTACCAGGTTCATTCCTAGATAATGCACTCATAGGGCACTAAGCGTAGAGTGTGAAAACTGAGTTTCCTTGAGAGCTGCTTGGAAGCCTGATGGTGTGTGAAGTTAGTGAGCCAAATGGAGTTGTTCTCCCACAAGAACCACTCGGCTGATCCTTCTTCAATATGCCCTTCACCAACATGCAGTGTTTCCTTGATTGAATAAGCTCTCACACCAATATTTGCGTCTAGAGCCTTTGCATTGAGGGCTATCTGAAAACGGCTGTGGCGCTGAAGTTGCCTGTGAATGTGGAGTTGGTGGCATGTGAAACCCGCATGTGGAGCATTCGTTTGTGTGGGATGCTGACCAAGCTTCATTTCAGTCCTAGGCACACAAAGGGCACTAAGCATAGAGTGTGAAAACTGAGTTTCCTTGAGAGCTGCTTGGAAGCCTGATGGTGTGTGAAGTTAGTGAGCCAAATGGAGTTGTTCTCCCACAAGAACTACTCGGCTGATCCTTCTTCAACATGCCCTTCACCAACATGCAGTGTTTCCTTGATTGAATTAGCTCTCACACCAATATTTGCGTCTAGAGCCTTTGCATTGAGGGCTATCTGAAAACGGCTGTGGCGCTGAAGTTGCCTGTCAATGTGGAGTTGGTGGCATGTGAAACCCGCATGTGGAGCATTCGTTTGTGTGGGATGCTCTACCAGGTTCATTCCTAGATAATGCACTCAAAGGGCACTAAGCATAGAGTGTGAAAACTGAGTTTCCTTGAGAGCTGCTTGGAAGCCTGATGGTGTGAAGTTATTGAGCCAAATGGAGTTGTTCTCCCACAAGAACCACTCGGCTGATCCTTCTTCAATATGCCCTTCACCAACATGCAGTGTTTCCTTGATTGAATTAGCTCTCACACCAATATTTGCGTCTAGAGCCTTTGCATTGAGGGCTATCTGAAAACGGCTGTGGCGCTGAAGTTGCCTGTGAATGTGGAGTTGGTGGCATGTGAAACCCGCATGTGGAGCATTCGTTTGTGTGGGATGTTGACCAAGCTTCATTTCAGTCCTAGGCACACATAGAGCACTAAGCATAGAGTGTGAAAACTGAGTTTCCTTGAGAGCTGCTTGGAAGCCTGATGGTGTGTGAAGTTAGTGAGCCAAATGGAGTTGTTCTCCCACAAGAACCACTCGGCTGATCCTTCTTCAATATGCCCTTCACCAACATGCAGTGTTTCCTTGATTGAATTAGCTCTCACACCAATATTTGCGTCTAGAGCCTTT
Organism: Ochotona princeps; assembly: GCF_030435755.1. NCBI lineage: Eukaryota > Metazoa > Chordata > Mammalia > Lagomorpha > Ochotonidae > Ochotona > Ochotona princeps. Next base: position 239,107 of record NW_026697087.1, on the reverse strand, counting down.
GCATTGAGGGCTATCTGAAAACGGCTGTGGCGCTGAAGTTGCCTGTGAATGTGGAGTTGGTGGCATGTGAAACCCGCATGTGGAGCATTCGTTTATGTGGGATGTTGACCAAGCTTTATTTTAGTCCTAGGCACACATAGAGCACTAAGCATAGAGTGTGAAAACTGAGTTTCCTTGAGAGCTGCTTGGAAGCCTGATGGTGTGTGAAGTTAGTGAGTCAAATGGAGTTGTTCTCCCACAAGAACCACTCGGCTGATCCTTCTTCAATATGCCCTTCACCAACATGCAGTGTTTCCTTGATTGAATTAGCTCTCACACCAATATTTGCGTCTAGAGCCTTTGCATTGACGGCTATCTGAAAACGGCTGTGGCGCTGAAGTTGCCTGTGAATGTGGAGTTGGTGGCATGTGAAACCCGCATGTGGAGCATTCGTTTGTGTGGGATGCTCTACCAGGTTCATTCCTAGATAATGCACTCAAAGGGCACTAAACATAGAGTGTGAAAACTGAGTTTCCTTGAGAGCTGCTTGGAAGCCTGATGGTGTGTGAAGTTAGTGAGCCAAATGGAGTTGTTCTCCCACAAGAACCACTCGGCTGATCCTTCTTCAATATGCCCTTCACCAGCATGCAGTGTTTCCTTGATTGAATTAGCTCTCACACCAATATTTGCGTCTAGAGCCTTTGCATTGAGGGCTATCTGAAAACGGCTGTGGCGCTGATGTTGCCTGTGAATGTGGAGTTGGTGGCATGTGAAACCCACATGTGGAGCATTCGTTTGTGTGGGATGCTGACCAAGCTTCATTTCTGTCCTAGGCAATCAAAGGGCACTAAGCATAGAGTGTGAAAACTGAGTTTCCTTGAGAGCTGCTTGGAAGCCTGATGGTGTGTGAAGTTAGTGAGCCAAATGGAGTTGTTCTCCCACAAGAACCACTCGGCTGATCCTTCTTCAATATGCCTTTCACCAACATGCAGTGTTTCCTTGATTGAATTAGCTCTCACACCAATATTTGCGTCTAGAGCCTTTGCATTGAGGGCTATCTGAAAACGGCTGTGGCGCTGAAGTTGCCTGTGAATGTGGAGTTGGTGGCATGTGAAACCCGCATGTGGAGCATTCGTTTGTGTGGGATGCTGACCAAGCTTCATTTCTGTCCCAGGCACACAAAGGGCACTAAGCATAGAGTGTGAAAACTGAGTTTCCTTGAGAGCTGCTTGGAAGCCTGATGGTGTGTGAAGTTAGTGAGCCAAATGGAGTTGTTCTCCCACAAGAACTACTCGGCTGATCCTTCTTCAATATGCCCTTCACCAACATGCAGTGTTTCCTTGATTGAATTAGCTCTCACACCAATATTTGCGTCTAGAGCCTTTGCATTGAGGGCTATCTGAAAACGGCTGTGGCGCTGAAGTTGCCTGTCAATGTGGAGTTGGTGGCATGTGAAACCCACATGTGGAGCATTCGTTTGTGTGGGATGCTCTACCAGGTTCATTCCTAGATAATGCACTCAAAGGGCACTAAGCATAGAGTGTGAAAACTGAGTTTCCTTGAGAGCTGCTTGGAAGCCTGATGGTGTGTGAAGTTAGTGAGCCAAATGGAGTTGTTCTCCCACAAGAACCACTCGGCTGATCCTTCTTCAATATGCCCTTCACCAACATGCAGTGTTTCCTTGATTGAATTAGCTCTCACACCAATATTTGCGTCTAGAGCCTTTGCATTGAGGGCTATCTGAAAACGGCTGTGGCGCTGATGTTGCCTGTGAATGTGGAGTTGGTGGCATGTTAAACCCGCATGTGGAGCATTCGTTTGTGTGGGATGCTCTACCAGGTTCATTCCTTGATAATGCATTCAAAGGGCACTAAACATAGAGTGTGAAAACTGAGTTTTCTTGAGAGCTGCTTGGAAGCCTGATGGTGTGTGAAGTTAGTGAGCCAAATGGAGTTGTTCTCCCACAAGAACCACTCGGCTGATCCTTCCTCAATGTGCCCTTCACCAACATGCAGTGTTTCCTTGATTGAATTAGCTCTCACACCAATATTTGCGTCTAGAGCCTTTGCATTAAGGGCTATCTGAAAACGGCTGTGGCGCTGAAGTTGCCTGTGAATGTGGAGTTGGTGGCATGTGAAACCCGCATGTGGAGCATTCGTTTGTGTGGGATGCTCTACCAGGTTCATTCCTAGATAATGCACTCAAAGGGCACTAAGCATAGAGTAGAAAACTGAGTTTCCTTGAGAGCTGCTTGGAAGCCTGATGGTGTGTGAAGTTAGTGAGCCAAATGGAGTTGTTCTCCCACAAGAACCACTCGGCTGATCCTTCTTCAATATGCCCTTCACCAACATGCAGTGTTTCCTTGATTGAATTAGCTCTCACACCAATATTTGCGTCTAGAACCTTTGCATTGAGGGCTATCTGAAAACGGCTGTGGCGCTGAAGTTGCCTGTGAATGTGGAGTTGGTGGCATGTGAAACCCGCAAGTGGAGCATTCGTACCTGTGGGATGCTCTACCATGTTCATTCCTAGATAATGCACTCAAAGGGCACTAAGCATGGAGTGTGAAAACTGAGTTTCCTTGAGAGCTGCTTGGAAGCCTGATGGTGTGTGAAGTTAGTGAGCCAAATGGAGTTGTTCTCCCACAAGAACCACTCGGCTGATCCTTCTTCAATATGCCCTTCACCAACATGCAGTGTTTCCTTGATTGAATTAGCTCTCACACCAATATTTGCGTCTAGAGCCTTTGCATTGAGGGCTATCTGAAAACGGCTGTGGTGCTGAAGTTGCCTGTGAATGTGGAGTTGGTGGCATGTGAAACCCGCATGTGGAGCATTCGTTTGTGTGGGATGCTGACCAAGCTTCATTTCTGTCCCAGGCACACAAAGGGCACTAAGCATAGAGTGTGAAAACTGAGTTTCCTTGAGAGCTGCTTGGAAGCCTGATGGGGTGTGAAGTTAGTGAGCCAAATGGAGTTGTTCTCCCACAAGAACCACTCGGCTGATCCTTCTTCAATATGCCCTTCACCAACATGCAGTGTTTCCTTGATTGAATTAGCTCTCACACCAATATTTGCGTCTAGAGCCTTTGCATTGAGGGCTATCTGAAAACGGCTGTGGCGCTGAAGTTGCCTGTGAATGTGGAGTTGGTGGCATGTGAAACCCGCATGTGGAGCATTCGTTTGTGTGGGATGCTCTACCAGGTTCATTCCTAGATAATGCACTCAAAGGGCACTAAGCATAGAGTGTGAAAACTGAGTTTCCTTGAGAGCTGCTTGGAAGCCTGATGGTGTGTGAAGTTAGTGAGCCAAATGGAGTTGTTCTCCCACAAGAACCACTCGGCTGATCCTTCTTCAATATGTCCTTCACCAACATGCAGTGTTTCCTTGATTGAATTAGCTCTCACACCAATATTTGCGTCTAGAGCCTTTGCATTGAGGGCTATCTGAAAACGGCTGTGGCGCTGAAGTTGCCTGTGAATGTGGAGTTGGTGGCATGTGAAACCCGCATGTGGAGCATTCGTTTATGTGGGATGCTCTCCAAGCTTCATTTCAGTCCTAGGCACTCATAGGGCACTAAGCATAGAGTTTGAAAACTGAGTTTCCTTGAGAGCTGCTTGGAAGCCTGATGGGGTGTGAAGTTAGTGAGCCAAATGGAGTTGTTCTCCCACAAGAACCACTCGGCTGATCCTTCTTCAATATGCCCTTCACCAACATGCAGTGTTTCCTTGATTGAATTAGCTCTCACACCAATATTTGCGTCTAGAGCCTTTGCATTGAGGGCTATCTGAAAACGGCTGTGGCGCTGAAGTTGCCTGTGAATGTGGAGTTGGTGGCATGTGAAACCCGCATGTGGAGCATTCGTTTGTGTGGGATGCTCTACCAGGTTCATTCCTAGATAATGCACTCAAAGGGCACTAAGCATAGAGTGTGAAAACTGAGTTTCCTTGAGAGCTGCTTGGAAGCCTGATGGTGTGTGAAGTTAGTGAGCCAAATGGAGTTGTTCTCCCACAAGAACCACTCGGCTGATCCTTCTTCAATATGTCCTTCACCAACATGCAGTGTTTCCTTGATTGAATTAGCTCTCACACCAATATTTGCGTCTAGAGCCTTTGCATTGAGGGCTATCTGAAAACGGCTGTGGCACTGAAGTTGCCTGTGAATGTGGAGTTGGTGGCATGTGAAACCCGCATGTGGAGCATTCGTTTATGTGGGATGCTCTCCAAGCTTCATTTCAGTCCTAGGCACTCATAGGGCACTAAGCATAGAGTTTGAAAACTGAGTTTCCTTGAGAGCTGCTTGGAAGCCTGATGGGGTGTGAAGTTAGTGAGCTAAATGGAGTTGTTCTCCCACAAGAACCACTCGGCTGATCCTTCTTCAATATGCCCTTCACCAACATGCAGTGTTTCCTTGATTGAATTAGCTCTCACACCAATATTTGCGTCTAGAGCCTTTGCATTGAGGGCTATCTGAAAACGGCTGTGGCGCTGAAGTTGCCTGTGAATGTGGAGTTGGTGGCATGTGAAACCCGCAAGTGGAGCATTCGTACCTGTGGGATGCTCTACCATGTTCATTCCTAGATAATGCACTCAAAGGGCACTAAGCATAGAGTGTGAAAACTGAGTTTCCTTGAGAGCTGCTTGGAAGCCTGATGGTGTGTGAAGTTAGTGAGCCAAATGGAGTTGTTCTCCCACAAGAACCACTCGGCTGATCCTTCTTCAATATGTCCTTCACCAACATGCAGTGTTTCCTTGATTGAATTAGCTCTCACACCAATATTTGCGTCTAGAGCCTTTGCATTGAGGGCTATCTGAAAACGGCTGTGGCGCTGAAGTTGCCTGTGAATGTGGAGTTGGTGGCATGTGAAACCCGCATGTGGAGCATTCGTTTATGTGGGATGCTCTCCAAGCTTCATTTCAGTCCTAGGCACTCATAGGGCACTAAGCATAGAGTTTGAAAACTGAGTTTCCTTGAGAGCTGCTTGGAAGCCTGATGGTGTGTGAAGTTAGTGAGCCAAATGGAGTTGTTCTCCCACAAGAACCACTCGGCTGATCCTTCTTCAATATGCCCTTCACCAACATGCAGTGTTTCCTTGATTGAATTAGCTCTCACACCAATATTTGCGTCTAGAGCCTTTGCATTGAGGGCTATCTGAAAACGGCTGTGGCGCTGAAGTTGCCTGTGAATGTGGAGTTGGTGGCATGTGAAACCCGCATGTGGAGCATTCGTTTGTGTGGGATGCTCTACCAGGTTCATTCCTAGATAATGCACTCAAAGGGCACTAAGCATAGAGTGTGAAAACTGAGTTTCCTTGAGAGCTGCTTGGAAGCCTGATGGTGTGTGAAGTTAGTGAGCCAAATGGAGTTGTTCTCCCACAAGAACCACTCGGCTGATCCTTCTTCAATATGCCCTTCACCAACATGCAGTGTTTCCTTGATTGAATTAGCTCTCACACCAATATTTGCGTCTAGAGTCTTTGCATTAAGGGCTATCTGAAAACGGCTGTGGCACTGAAGTTGCCTGTGAATGTGGAGTTGGTGGCATGTGAAACCCGCATGTGGAGCATTCGTTTGTGTGGGATGCTCTACCAGGTTCATTCCTAGATAATGCACTCAAAGGGCACTAAGCATAGAGTATGAAAACTGAGTTTCCTTGAGAGCTGCTTGGAAGCCTGATGGTGTGTGAAGTTAGTGAGCCAAATGGAGTTGTTCTCCCACAAGAACCACTCGGCTGATCCTTCTTCAATATGCCCTTCACCAACATGCAGTGTTTCCTTGATTGAATTAGCTCTCACACAAATATTTGCGTCTAGAACCTTTGCATTGAGGGCTATCTGAAAACGGCTGTGGCGCTGAAGTTGCCTGTGAATGTGGAGTTGGTGGCATGTGAAACCCGCATGTGAAGCATTCGTTTGTGTGGGATGCTCTACCAGGTTCATTCCTAGATAATGCACTCAAAGAGCACTAAGCATAGAGTTTGAAAACTGAGTTTCCTTGAGAGCTGCTTGGAAGCCTGATGGTGTGTGAAGTTAGTGAGCCAAATGGAGTTGTTCTCCCACAAGAACCACTCGGCTGATCCTTCTTCAATATGCCCTTCACCAACATGCAGTGTTTCCTTGATTGAATTAGCTCTCACACCAATATTTGCGTCTAGAGCCTTTGCATTGAGGGCTATCTGAAAACGGCTGTGGTGCTGAAGTTGCCTGTGAATCTGGAGTTGGTGGCATGTGAAACCCGCATGTGGAGCATTCGTTTGTGTGGGATGCTGACCAAGCTTCATTTCTGTCCCAGGCACACAAAGGGCACTAAGCATAGAGTGTGAAAACTGAGTTTCCTTGAGAGCTGCTTGCAAGCCTGATGGGGTCTGAAGTTAGTGAGCCAAATGGAGTTGTTCTCCCACAAGAACCACTCGGCTGATCCTTCTTCAATATGCCCTTCACCAACATGCAGTGTTTCCTTGATTGAATTAGCTCTCACACCAATATTTGCGTCTAGAGCCTTTGCATTGAGGGCTATCTGAAAACGGCTGTGGCGCTGAAGTTGCCTGTGAATGTGGAGTTGGTGGCATGTGAAACCCGCATGTGGAGCATTCGTTTATGTGGGATGCTCTCCAAGCTTCATTTCAGTCCTAGGCACTCATAGGGCACTAAGCATAGAGTTTGAAAACTGAGTTTCCTTGAGAGCTGCTTGGAAGCCTGATGGTGTGTGAAGTTAGTGAGCCAAATGGAGTTGTTCTCCCACAAGAACCACTTGGCTGATCCTTCTTCAATATGCCCTTCACCAACATGCAGTGTTTCCTTGATTGAATTAGCTCTCACACCAATATTTGCGTCTAGAGCCTTTGCATTGAGGGCTATCTGAAAACGGCTGTGGCGCTGAAGTTGCCTGTGAATGTGGAGTTGGTGGCATGTGAAACCCGCATGTGGAGCATTCGTTTGTGTGGGATGCTCTACCAGGTTCATTCCTAGATAATGCACTCAAAGGGCACTAAACATAGAGTGTGAAAACTGAGTTTCCTTGAGAGCTGCTTGGAAGCCTGATGGTGTGTGAAGTTAGTGAGCCAAATGGAGTTGTTCTCCCACAAGAACCACTCGGCTGATCCTTCTTCAATATGCCCTTCACCAACATGCAGTGTTTCCTTGATTGAATTAGCTCTCACACCAATATTTGCGTCTAGAGCCTTTGCATTGAGGGCTATCTGAAAACGGCTGTGGCGCTGAAGTTGCCTGTGAATGTGGAGTTGGTGGCATGTGAAACCCGCAAGTGGAGCATTTGTACCTGTGGGATGCTCTACCAGGTTCATTCCTAGATAATGCACTCAAAGGGCACTAAGCATAGAGTGTGAAAACTGAGTTTCCTTGAGAGCTGCTTGGAAGCCTGATGGTGTGTGAAGTTAGTGAGCCAAATGGAGTTGTTCTCCCACAAGAACCACTCGGCTGATCCTTCTTCAATATGCCCTTCACCAACATGCAGTGTTTCCTTGATTGAATTAGCTCTCACACCAATATTTGCGTCTAGAGCCTTTGCATGGAGGGCTATCTGAAAACGGCTGTGGCGCTGAAGTTGCCTGTGAATGTGGAGTTGGTGGCATGTGAAACCAGCATGTGGAGCATTCGTTTGTGTGGGATGCTGACCAAGCTTCATTTCTGTCCCAGGCACACAAAGGGCACTAAGCATAGAGTGTGAAAACTGAGTTTCCTTGAGAGCTGCTTGGAAGCCTGATGGGGTGTGAAGTTAGGGAGCCAAATGGAGTTGTTCTCCCACAAGAACCACTCGGCTGATCCTTCTTCAATATGCCCTTCACCAACATGCAGTGTTTCCTTGATTGAATTAGCTCTCACACCAATATTTGCGTCTAGAGCCTTTGCATTGAGGGCTATCTGAAAACGGCTGTGGCGCTGAAGTTGCCTGTGAATGTGGAGTTGGTGGCATGTGAAACCCGCAAGTGGAGCATTCGTACCTGTGGGATGCTCTACCATGTTCATTCCTAGATAATGCACTCAAAGGGCACTAAGCATAGAGTGTGAAAACTGAGTTTCCTTGAGAGCTGCTTGGAAGCCTGATGGTGTGTGAAGTTAGTGAGCCAAATGGAGTTGTTCTCCCACAAGAACCACTCGGCTGATCCTTCTTCAATATGCCCTTCACCAACATGCAGTGTTTCCTTGATTGAATTAGCTCTCACACCAATATTTGCGTCTAGAGCCTTTGCATTGAGGGCTATCTGAAAACGGCTGTGGCGCTGAAGTTGCCTGTGAATGTGGAGTTGGTGGCATGTGAAACCCGCAAGTGGAGCATTCGTACCTGTGGGATGCTCTACCATGTTCATTCCTAGATAATGCACTCAAAGGGCACTAAGCATAGAGTGTGAAAACTGAGTTTCCTTGAGAGCTGCTTGGAAGCCTGATGGTGTGTGAAGTTAGTGAGCCAAATGGAGTTGTTCTCCCACAAGAACCACTCGGCTGATCCTTCTTCAATATGCCCTTCACCAACATGCAGTGTTTCCTTGATTGAATTAGCTCTCACACCAATATTTGCGTCTAGAGCCTTTGCATTGAGGGCTATCTGAAAACGGCTGTGGCGCTGAAGTTGCCTGTGAATGTGGAGTTGGTGGCATGTGAAACCCGCATGTGGAGCATTCGTTTATGTGGGATGCTCTCCAAGCTTCATTTCAGTCCTAGGCACTCATAGGGCACTAAGCATAGAGTTTGAAAACTGAGTTTCCTTGAGAGCTGCTTGGAAGCCTGATGGTGTGTGAAGTTAGTGAGCCAAATGGAGTTGTTCTCCCACAAGAACCACTTGGGTGATCCTTCTTCAATATGCCCTTCACCAACATGCAGTGTTTCCTTGATTGAATTAGCTCTCACACCAATATTTGCGTCTAGAGCCTTTGCATTGAGGGCTATCTGAAAACGGCTGTGGCGCTGAAGTTGCCTGTGAATGTGGAGTTGGTGGCATGTGAAACCCGCATGTGGAGCATTCGTTTGTGTGGGATGCTGACCAAGCTTCATTTCTGTCCCAGGCACACAAAGAGCACTAAGCATAGAGTGTGAAAACTGAGTTTCCTTGAGAGCTGCTTGGAAGCCTGATGGGGTGTGAAGTTAGTGAGCCAAATGGAGTTGTTCTCCCACAAGAACCACTCGGCTGATCCTTCTTCAATATGCCCTTCACCAACATGCAGTGTTTCCTTGATTGAATTAGCTCTCACACCAATATTTGCGTCTAGAGCCTTTGCATTGAGGGCTACCTGAAAACGGCTGTGGTGCTGAAGTTGCCTGTGAATGTGGAGTTGGTGGCATGTGAAACCCGCATGTGGAGCATTCGTTTGTGTGGGATGCTCTACCAGGTTCATTCCTAGATAATGCACTCAAAGGGCACTAAACATAGAGTGTGAAAACTGAGTTTCCTTGAGAGCTGCTTGGAAGCCTGATGGTGTGTGAAGTTAGTGAGCCAAATGGAGTTGTTCTCCCACAAGAACCACTCGGCTGATCCTTCTTCAATATGCCCTTCACCAGCATGCAGTGTTTCCTTGATTGAATTAGCTCTCACACCAATATTTGCGTCTAGAGCCTTTGCATTGAGGGCTATCTGAAAACGGCTGTGGCGCTGAAGTTGCCTGTGAATGTGGAGTTGGTGGCATGTGAAACCCGCATGTGGAGCATTCGTTTGTGTGGGATGCTGACCAAGCTTCATTTCTGTCCCAGGCACACAAAGGGCACTAAGCATAGAGTGTGAAAACTGAGTTTCCTTGAGAGCTGCTTGGAAGCCTGATGGTGTGTGAAGTTAGTGAGCCAAATGGAGTTGTTCTCCCACAAGAACTACTCGGCTGATCCTTCTTCAATATGCCCTTCACCAACATGCAGTGTTTCCTTGATTGAATTAGCTCTCACACCAATATTTGCGTCTAGAGCCTTTGCATTGAGGGCTATCTGAAAACGGCTGTGGCGCTGAAGTTGCCTGTGAATGTGGAGTTGGTGGCATGTGAAACCCGCATGTGGAGCATTCGTTTGTGTTATGCTCTACCAGGTTCATTCCTAGATAATGCACTCAAAGGGCACTAAGCATAGAGTGTGAAAACTGAGTTTCCTTGAGAGCTGCTTGGAAGCCTGATGGTGTGTGAAGTTAGTGAGCCAAATGGAGTTGTTCTCCCACAAGAACTACTCGGCTGATCCTTCTTCAATATGCCCTTCACCAACATGCAGTGTTTCCTTGATTGAATTAGCTCTCACACCAATATTTGCGTCTAGAGCCTTTGCATTGAGGGCTATCTGAAAACGGCTGTGGCGCTGAAGTTGCCTGTGAATGTGGAGTTGGTGGCATGTGAAACCCGCATGTGGAGCATTCGTTTGTGTGGGATGCTCTCCAAGCTTCATTTCAGTCCTAGGCACTCATAGGGCACTAAGCATAGAGTTTGAAAACTGAGTTTCCTTGAGAGCTGCTTGGAAGCCTGATGGTGTGTGAAGTTAGTGAGCCAAATGGAGTTGTTCTCCCACAAGAACCACTCGGCTGATCCTTCTTCAATATGCCCTTCACCAACATGCAGTGTTTCCTTGATTGAATTAGCTCTCACACCAATATTTGCGTCTAGAGCCTTTGCATTGAGGGCTATCTGAAAACGGCTGTGGCGCTGAAGTTGCCTGTGAATGTGGAGTTGGTGGCATGTGAAACCCGCATGTGAAGCATTCGTTTGTGTTATGCTCTACCAGGTTCATTCCTAGATAATGCACTCATAGGGCACTAAGCATAGAGTGTGAAAACTGAGTTTCCTTGAGAGCTGCTTGGAAGCCTGATGGTGTGTGAAGTTAGTGAGCCAAATGGAGTTGTTCTCCCACAAGAACCACTCGGCTGATCCTTCTTCAATATGCCCTTCACCAACATGCAGTGTTTCCTTGATTGAATTAGCTCTCACACCAATATTTGCGTCTAGAGCCTTTGCATTGAGGGCTATCTGAAAACGGCTGTGTTGCTGAAGTTGCCTGTGAATGTGGAGTTGGTGGCATGTGAAACCCGCATGTGGAGCATTCGTTTGTGTGGGATGCTGACCAAGCTTCATTTCAGTCCTAGGCACACAAAGGGCACTAAGCATAGAGTGTGAAAACTGAGTTTCCTTGAGAGCTGCTTGGAAGCCTGATGGTGTGTGAAGTTAGTGAGCCAAATGGAGTTGTTCTCCCACAAGAACTACTCGGCTGATCCTTCTTCAATATGCCCTTCACCAACATGCAGTGTTTCCTTGATTGAATTAGCTCTCACACCAATATTTGCGTCTAGAGCCTTTGCATTGAGGGCTATCTGAAAACGGCTGTGGCGCTGAAGTTGCCTGTGAATGTGGAGTTGGTGGCATGTGAAACCCACATGTGGAGCATTCGTTTGTGTGGGATGCTCTACCAGGTTCATTCCTAGATAATGCACTCAAAGGGCACTAAGCATAGAGTGTGAAAACTGAGTTTCCTTGAGAGCTGCTTGGAAGCCTGATGGTGTGAAGTTATTGAGCCAAATGGAGTTGTTCTCCCACAAGAACCACTCGGCTGATCCTTCTTCAATATGCCCTTCACCAACATGCAGTGTTTCCTTGATTGAATTAGCTCTCACACCAATATTTGCGTCTAGAGCCTTTGCATTGAGGGCTATCTGAAAACGGCTGTGGCGCTGAAGTTGGCAGTCAATGTGGAGTTGGTGGCATGTGAAACCCGCATGTGGAGCATTCGTTTGTGTGCGATGTTGACCAAGCTTCATTTCAGTCCTAGGCACACATAGAGCACTAAGCATAGAGTGTGAAAACTGAGTTTCCTTGAGAGCTGCTTGGAAGCCTGATGGTGTGTGAAGTTAGTGAGCCAAATGGAGTTGTTCTCCCACAAGAACCACTCGGCTGATCCTTCTTCAATATGCCCTTCACCAACATGCAGTGTTTCCTTGATTGAATTAGCTCTCACACCAATATTTGCGTCTAGAGCCTTTGCATTGAGGGCTATCTGAAAACGGCTGTGGCGCTGAAGTTCGCTGAGAATGTGGAGTTGGTGGCATGTGAAACCCGCATGTGGAGCATTCGTTTATGTGGGATGTTGACCAAGCTTCATTTCAGTCTAGGCACACATAGAGCACTAAGCATAGAGTGTGAAAACTGAGTTTCCTTGAGAGCTGCTTGGAAGCCTGATGGTGTGTGAAGTTAGTGAGCCAAATGGAGTTGTTCTCCCACAAGAACCACTCGGCTGATCCTTCTTCAATATGCCCTTCACCAACATGCAGTGTTTCCTTGATTGAATTAGCTCTCACACCAATATTTGCGTCTAGAGCCTTTGCATTGAGGGCTATCTGAAAACGGCTGTGGCGCTGAAGTTGCCTGTGAATGTGGAGTTGGTGGCATGTGAAACCCGCATGTGGAGCATTCGTTTGTGTGGGATGCTCTACCAGGTTCATTCCTAGATAATGCACTCAAAGGGCACTAAACATAGAGTGTGAAAACTGAGTTTCCTTGAGAGCTGCTTGGAAGCCTGATGGTGTGTGAAGTTAGTGAGCCAAATGGAGTTGTTCTCCCACAAGAACCACTCGGCTGATCCTTCTTCAATATGCCCTTCACCAGCATGCAGTGTTTCCTTGATTGAATTAGCTCTCACACCAATATTTGCGTCTAGAGCCTTTGCATTGAGGGCTATCTGAAAACGGCTGTGGCGCTGATGTTGCCTGTGAATGTGGAGTTGGTGGCATGTGAAACCCGCATGTGGAGCATTCGTTTGTGTGGGATGCTGACCAAGCTTCATTTCTGTCCTAGGCACACAAAGGGCACTAAGCATAGAGTGTGAAAACTGAGTTTCCTTGAGAGCTGCTTGGAAGCCTGATGGTGTGTGAAGTTAGTGAGCCAAATGGAGTTGTTCTCCCACAAGAACCACTCGGCTGATCCTTCTTCAATATGCCTTTCACCAACATGCAGTGTTTCCTTGATTGAATTAGCTCTCACACCAATATTTGCGTCTAGAGCCTTTGCATTGAGGGCTATCTGAAAACGGCTGTGGCGCTGATGTTGCCTGTGAATGTGGAGTTGGTGGCATGTGAAACCCGCATGTGGAGCATTCGTTTGTGTGGGATGCTGACCAAGCTTCATTTCTGTCCCTGGCACACAAAGGGCACTAAGCATAGAGTGTGAAAACTGAGTTTCCTTGAGAGCTGCTTGGAAGCCTGATGGTGTGTGAAGTTAGTGAGCCAAATGGAGTTGTTCTCCCACAAGAACTACTCGGCTGATCCTTCTTCAATATGCCCTTCACCAACATGCAGTGTTTCCTTGATTGAATTAGCTCTCACACCAATATTTGCGTCTAGAGCCTTTGCATTGAGGGCTATCTGAAAACGGCTGTGGCGCTGAAGTTGCCTGTCAATGTGGAGTTGGTGGCATGTGAAACCCACATGTGGAGCATTCGTTTGTGTGGGATGCTCTACCAGGTTCATTCCTAGATAATGCACTCAAAGGGCACTAAGCATAGAGTGTGAAAACTGAGTTTCCTTGAGAGCTGCTTGGAAGCCTGATGGTGTGTGAAGTTAGTGAGCCAAATGGAGTTGTTCTCCCACAAGAACCACTCGGCTGATCCTTCTTCAATATGCCCTTCACCAACATGCAGTGTTTCCTTGATTGAATTAGCTCTCACACCAATATTTGCGTCTAGAGCCTTTGCATTGAGGGCTATCTGAAAACGGCTGTGGCGCTGAAGTTGCCTGTGAATGTGGAGTTGGTGGCATGTGAAACCCGCATGTGGAGCATTCGTTTGTGTGGGATGCTGACCAAGCTTCATTTCTGTCCCAGGCACACAAAGGGCACTAAGCATAGAGTGTGAAAACTGAGTTTCCTTGAGAGCTGCTTGGAAGCCTGATGGTGTGTGAAGTTAGGGAGCCAAATGGAGTTGTTCTCCCACAAGAACTACTCGGCTGATCCTTCTTCAATATGCCCTTCACCAACATGCAGTGTTTCCTTGATTGAATTAGCTCTCACACCAATATTTGCGTCTAGAGCCTTTGCATTGAGGGCTATCTGAAAACGGCTGTGGCGCTGAAGTTGCCTGTGAATGTGGAGTTGGTGGCATGTGAAACCCGCATGTGGAGCATTCGTTTGTGTTATGCTCTACCAGGTTCATTCCTAGATAATGCACTCAAAGGGCACTAAGCATGGAGTGTGAAAACTGAGTTTCCTTGAGAGCTGCTTGGAAGCCTGATGGTGTGTGAAGTTAGTGAGCCAAATGGAGTTGTTCTCCCACAAGAACCACTCGGCTGATCCTTCTTCAATATGCCCTTCACCAACATGCAGTGTTTCCTTGATTGAATTAGCTCTCACACCAATATTTGCGTCTAGAGCCTTTGCATTGAGGGCTATCTGAAAACGGCTGTGGTGCTGAAGTTGCCTGTGAATGTGGAGTTGGTGGCATGTGAAACCCGCATGTGGAGCATTCGTTTGTGTGCGATGCTCTACCAGGTTCATTCCTAGATAATGCACTCAAAGGGCACTAAACATAGAGTGTGAAAACTGAGTTTCCTTGAGAGCTGCTTGGAAGCATGATGGTGTGTGAAGTTAGTGAGCCAAATGGAGTTGTTCTCCCACAAGAACTACTCGGCTGATCCTTCTTCAATATGCCCTTCACCAACATGCAGTGTTTCCTTGATTGAATTAGCTCTCACACCAATATTTGCGTCTAGAGCCTTTGCATTGAGGGCTATCTGAAAACGGCTGTGGCGCTGAAGTTGCCTGTGAATGTGGAGTTGGTGGCATGTGAAACCCGCATGTGGAGCATTCGTTTGTGTGGGATGCTGACCAAGCTTCATTTCAGTCCTAGGCACACAAAGGGCACTAAGCATAGAGTGTGAAAACTGAGTTTCCTTGAGAGCTGCTTGGAAGCCTGATGGTGTGTGAAGTTAGTGAGCCAAATGGAGTTGTTCTCCCACAAGAACTACTCGGCTGATCCTTCTTCAATATGCCCTTCACCAACATGCAGTGTTTCCTTGATTGAATTAGCTCTCACACCAATATTTGCGTCTAGAGCCTTTGCATTGAGGGCTATCTGAAAACGGCTGTGGCGCTGAAGTTGCCTGTGAATGTGGAGTTGGTGGCATGTGAAACCCACATGTGGAGCATTCGTTTGTGTGGGATGCTCTACCAGGTTCATTCCTAGATAATGCACTCAAAGGGCACTAAACATAGAGTGTGAAAACTGAGTTTCCTTGAGAGCTGCTTGGAAGCCTGATGGTGTGAAGTTATTGAGCCAAATGGAGTTGTTCTCCCACAAGAACCACTCGGCTGATCCTTCTTCAATATGCCCTTCACCAACATGCAGTGTTTCCTTGATTGAATTAGCTCTCACACCAATATTTGCGTCTAGAGCCTTTGCATTGAGGGCTATCTGAAAACGGCTGTGGCGCTGAAGTTGCCTGTCAATGTGGAGTTGGTGGCATGTGAAACCCGCATGTGGAGCATTCGTTTGTGTGGGATGTTGACCAAGCTTCATTTCAGTCCTAGGCACACATAGAGCACTAAGCATAGAGTGTGAAAACTGAGTTTCCTTGAGAGCTGCTTGGAAGCCTGATGGTGTGTGAAGTTAGTGAGCCAAATGGAGTTGTTCTCCCACAAGAACCACTCGGCTGATCCTTCTTCAATATGCCCTTCACCAACATGCAGTGTTTCCTTGATTGAATTAGCTCTCACACCAATATTTGCGTCTAGAGCCTTTGCATTGAGGGCTATCTGAAAACGGCTGTGGCGCTGAAGTTCGCTGAGAATGTGGAGTTGGTGGCATGTGAAACCCGCAAGTGGAGCATTCGTTTATGTGGGATGTTGACCAAGCTTCATTTCAGTCTAGGCACACATAGAGCACTAAGCATAGAGTGTGAAAACTGAGTTTCCTTGAGAGCTGCTTGGAAGCCTGATGGTGTGTGAAGTTAGTGAGTCAAATGGAGTTGTTCTCCCACAAGAACCACTTGGCTGATTCTTCTTCAATATGCCCTTCACCAACATGCAGTGTTTCCTTGATTGAATTAGCTCTCACACCAATATTTGCGTCTAGAGCCTTTGCATTGAGGGCTATCTGAAAACGGCTGTGGCGCTGAAGTTGCCTGTGAATGTGGAGTTGGTGGCATGTGAAACCCGCATGTGGAGCATTCGTTTGTGTGGGATGCTCTACCAGGTTCATTCCTAGATAATGCACTCAAAGGGCACTAAACATAGAGTGTGAAAACTGAGTTTCCTTGAGAGCTGCTTGGAAGCCTGATGGTGTGTGAAGTTAGTGAGCCAAATGGAGTTGTTCTCCCACAAGAACCACTCGGCTGATCCTTCTTCAATATGCCCTTCACCAGCATGCAGTGTTTCCTTGATTGAATTAGCTCTCACACCAATATTTGCGTCTAGAGCCTTTGCATTGAGGGCTATCTGAAAACGGCTGTGGCGCTGATGTTGCCTGTGAATGTGGAGTTGGTGGCATGTGAAACCCACATGTGGAGCATTCGTTTGTGTGGGATGCTGACCAAGCTTCTTTTCTGTCCTAGGCACACAAAGGGCACTAAGCATAGAGTGTGAAAACTGAGTTTCCTTGAGAGCTGCTTGGAAGCCTGATGGTGTGTGAAGTTAGTGAGCCAAATGGAGTTGTTCTCCCACAAGAACCACTCGGCTGATCCTTCTTCAATATGCCTTTCACCAACATGCAGTGTTTCCTTGATTGAATTAGCTCTCACACCAATATTTGCGTCTAGAGCCTTTGCATTGAGGGCTATCTGAAAACGGCTGTGGCGCTGATGTTGCCTGTGAATGTGGAGTTGGTGGCATGTGAAACCCGCATGTGGAGCATTCGTTTGTGTGGGATGCTGACCAAGCTTCATTTCTGTCCCTGGCACACAAAGGGCACTAAGCATAGAGTGTGAAAACTGAGTTTCCTTGAGAGCTGCTTGGAAGCCTGATGGTGTGTGAAGTTAGTGAGCCAAATGGAGTTGTTCTCCCACAAGAACTACTCGGCTGATCCTTCTTCAATATGCCCTTCACCAACATGCAGTGTTTCCTTGATTGAATTAGCTCTCACACCAATATTTGCGTCTAGAGCCTTTGCATTGAGGGCTATCTGAAAACGGCTGTGGCGCTGAAGTTGCCTGTGAATGTGGAGTTGGTGGCATGTGAAACCCGCATGTGGAGCATTCGTTTGTGTGGGATGCTGACCAAGCTTCATTTCAGTCCTAGCCACACAAAGAGCACTAAGCATAGAGTGTGAAAACTGAGTTTCCTTGAGAGCTGCTTGGAAGCCTGATGGTGTGTGAAGTTAGGGAGCCAAATGGAGTTGTTCTCCCACAAGAACCACTCGGCTGATCCTTCTTCAATATGCCCTTCACCAACATGCAGTGTTTTCTTGATTGAATTAGCTCTCACACCAATATTTGCGTCTAGAGCCTTTGCATTGAGGGCTATCTGAAAACGGCTGTGGCGCTGAAGTTGCCTGTGAATCTGGAGTTGGTGGCATGTGAAACCCGCATGTGGAGCATTCGTTTGTGTGGGATGCTCTACCAGGTTCATTTCAGTCCTAGGCACTCAAAGGGCACTAAGCATAGAGTGTGAAAACTGAGTTTCCTTGAGAGCTGCTTGGAAGCCTGATGGTGTGTGAAGTTAGTGAGCCAAATGGAGTTGTTCTCCCACAAGAACCACTCGGCTGATCCTTCTTCAATATGCCCTTCAGCAACATGCAGTGTTTCCTTGATTGAATTAGCTCTCACACCAATATTTGCGTCTAGAGCCTTTGCATTGAGGGCTATCTGAAAACGGCTGTGGCGCTGAAGTTGCCTGTGAATGTGGAGTTGGTGGCATGTGAAACCCGCATGTGGAGCATTCGTTTGTGTGGGATGCTGACCAAGCTTCATTTCTGTCCCAGGCACACAAAGGGCACTAAGCATAGAGTGTGAAAACTGAGTTTCCTTGAGAGCTGCTTGGAAGCCTGATGGTGTGTGAAGTTAGTGAGCCAAATGGAGTTGTTCTCCCACAAGAACTACTCGGCTGATCCTTCTTCAATATGCCCTTCACCAACATGCAGTGTTTCCTTGATTGAATTAGCTCTCACACCAATATTTGCGTCTAGAGCCTTTGCATTGAGGGCTATCTGAAAACGGCTGTGGCGCTGAAGTTGCCTGTGAATGTGGAGTTGGTGGCATGTGAAACCGCATGTGGAGCATTCGTTTGTGTTATGCTCTACCAGGTTCATTCCTAGATAATGCACTCAAAGGGCACTAAGCATGGAGTGTGAAAACTGAGTTTCCTTGAGAGCTGCTTGGAAGCCTGATGGTGTGTGAAGTTAGTGAGCCAAATGGAGTTGTTCTCCCACAAGAACCACTCGGCTGATCCTTCTTCAATATGCCCTTCACCAACATGCAGTGTTTCCTTGATTGAATTAGCTCTCACACCAATATTTGCGTCTAGAGCCTTTGCATTGAGGGCTATCTGAAAACGGCTGTGGTGCTGAAGTTGCCTGTGAATGTGGAGTTGGTGGCATGTGAAACCCGCATGTGGAGCATTCGTTTGTGTGGGATGCTCTACCAGGTTCATTCCTAGATAATGCACTCAAAGGGCACTAAACATAGAGTGTGAAAACTGAGTTTCCTTTAGAGCTGCTTGGAAGCATGATGGTGTGTGAAGTTAGTGAGCCAAATGGAGTTGTTCTCCCACAAGAACTACTCGGCTGATCCTTCTTCAATATGCCCTTCACCAACATGCAGTGTTTCCTTGATTGAATTAGCTCTCACACCAATATTTGCGTCTAGAGCCTTTGCATTGAGGGCTATCTGAAAACGGCTGTGGCGCTGAAGTTGCCTGTGAATGTGGAGTTGGTGGCATGTGAAACCCGCATGTGGAGCATTCGTTTATGTGGGATGCTCTCCAAGCTTCATTTCAGTCCTAGGCACTCATAGGGCACTAAGCATAGAGTTTGAAAACTGAGTTTCCTTGAGAGCTGCTTGGAAGCCTGATGGTGTGTGAAGTTAGTGAGCCAAATGGAGTTGTTCTCCCACAAGAACCACTCGGCTGATCCTTCTTCAATATGCCCTTCACCAACATGCAGTGTTTCCTTGATTGAATTAGCTCTCACACCAATATTTGCGTCTAGAGCCTTTGCATTGAGGGCTATCTGAAAACGGCTGTGGCGCTGAAGTTGCCTGTGAATGTGGAGTTGGTGGCATGTGAAACCCGCATGTGGAGCATTCGTTTGTGTGGGATGCTCTACCAGGTTCATTCCTAGATAATGCACTCAAAGGGCACTAAGCATAGAGTGTGAAAACTGAGTTTCCTTGAGAGCTGCTTGGAAGCCTGATGGTGTGTGAAGTTAGTGAGCCAAATGGAGTTGTTCTCCCACAAGAACCACTCGGTTGATCCTTCTTCAATATGCCCTTCACCAACATGCAGTGTTTCCTTGATTGAATTAGCTCTCACACCAATATTTGCGTCTAGAGCCTTTGCATTGAGGGCTATCTGAAAACGGCTGTGGCGCTGAAGTTGCCTGTGAATGTGGAGTTGGTGGCATGTGAAACCCGCATGTGAAGCATTCGTTTGTGTGGGATGCTCTACCAGGTTCATTCCTAGATAATGCACTCATAGGGCACTAAGCATAGAGTGTGAAAACTGAGTTTCCTTGAGAGCTGCTTGGAAGCCTGATGGTGTGTGAAGTTAGTGAGCCAAATGGAGTTGTTCTCCCACAAGAACCACTCGGCTGATCCTTCTTCAATATGCCCTTCACCAACATGCAGTGTTTCCTTGACTGAATTAGCTCTCACACCAATATTTGCGTCTAGAGCCTTTGCATTGAGGGCTATCTGAAAACGGCTGTGGCGCTGAAGTTGCCTGTGAATGTGGAGTTGGTGGCATGTGAAACCCGCATGTGGAGCATTCGTTTGTGTGGGATGCTGACCATTCTTCATTTCAGTCCTAGGCACACAAAGGGCACTAAGCATAGAGTGTGAAAACTGAGTTTCCTTGAGAGCTGCTTGGAAGCCTGATGGTGTGTGAAGTTAGTGAGCCAAATGGAGTTGTTCTCCCACAAGAACCACTCGGCTGATCCTTCTTCAATATGCCCTTCACCAACATGCAGTGTTTCCTTGACTGAATTAGCTCTCACACCAATATTTGCGTCTAGAGCCTTTGCATTGAGGGCTATCTGAAAACGGCTGTGGCGCTGAAGTTGCCTGTGAATGTGGAGTTGGTGGCATGTGAAACCCGCATGTGGAGCATTCGTTTGTGTGGGATGCACTACCAGGTTCATTCCTAGATAATGCACTCAAAGGGCACTAAGCATAGAGTGTGAAAACTGAGTTTCCTTGAGAGCTGCTTGGAAGCCTGATGGTGTGTGAAGTTAGTGAGCCAAATGGAGTTGTTCTCCCACAAGAACCACTCGGCTGATCCTTCTTCAATATGCCCTTCACCAGCATGCAGTGTTTCCTTGATTGAATTAGCTCTCACACCAATATTTGCGTCTAGAGCCTTTGCATTGAGGGCTATCTGAAAACGGCTGTGGCGCTGAAGTTGCCTGTGAATGTGGAGTTGGTGGCATGTGAAACCCGCATGTGGAGCATTCGTTTGTGTGGGATGTTGACCAAGCTTCATTTCAGTCCTAGGCACACATAGAGCACTAAGCATAGAGTGTGAAAACTGAGTTTCCTTGAGAGCTGTTGGAAGCCTGATGGTGTGTGAAGTTAGTGAGCCAAATGGAGTTGTTCTCCCACAAGAACCACTCGGCTGATCCTTCTTCAATATGCCCTTCACCAACATGCAGTGCTTCCTTGATTGAAATAGCTCTCACACCAATATTTGCGTCTAGAGCCTTTGCATTGAGGGCTATCTGAAAACGGCTGTGGCGCTGAAGTTGCCTGTGAATGTGGAGTTGGTGGCATGTGAAACCCGCATGTGGAGCATTCGTTTGTGTGGGATGCTCTACCAGGTTCATTCCTAGATAATGCACTCAAAGGGCACTAAGCATAGAGTGTGAAAACTGAGTTTCCTTGAGAGCTGCTTGGAAGCCTGATGGTGTGTGAAGTTAGTGAGCCAAATGGAGTTGTTCTCCCACAAGAACCACTCGGCTGATCCTTCTTCAATATGCCCTTCACCAACATGCAGTGTTTCCTTGATTGAATTAGCTCTCACACCAATATTTGCGTCTAGAGCCTTTGCATTGAGGGCTATCTGAAAACGGCTGTGGCGCTGAAGTTGCCTGTGAATGTGGAGTTGGTGGCATGTGAAACCCGCATGTGGAGCATTCGTTTGTGTGGGATGCTCTACCAGGTTCATTTCAGTCCTAGCCATACAAAGGGAACTAAGCATAGAGTGTGAAAACTGAGTTTCCTTGAGAGCTGCTTGGAAGCCTGATGGTGTGTGAAGTTAGTGAGCCAAATGGAGTTGTTCTCCCACAAGAACCACTCGGCTGATCCTTCTTCAATATGCCCTTCACCAACATGCAGTGTTTCCTTGATTGAATTAGCTCTCACACCAATATTTGCGTCTAGAGCCTTTGCATTGAGGGCTATCTGAAAACGGCTGTGGCGCTCTAGTTGCCTGTGAATGTGGAGTTGGTGGCATGTGAAACCCGCATGTGGAGCATTCGTTTGTGTGGGATGCTCTACCAGGTTCATTCCTAGATAATGCACTCAAAGGGCACTAAGCATAGAGTGTGGAAACTGAGTTTCCTTGAGAGCTGCTTGGAAGCCTGATGGTGTGTGAAGTTAGTGAGCCAAATGGAGTTGTTCTCCCACAAGAACCACTCGGCTGATCCTTCTTCATTATGCCATTCACCAGCATGCAGTGTTTCCTTGATTGAATTAGCTCTCACACCAATATTTGCGTCTAGAGCCTTTGCATTGAGGGCTATCTGAAAACGGCTGTGGCGCTGAAGTTGCCTGTGAATGTGGAGTTGGTGGCATGTGAAACCCGCATGTGAAGCATTCGTTTGTGTGGGATGCTCTACCAGGTTCATTCCTAGATAATGCACTCAAAGGGCACTAAGCATAGAGTGTGAAAACTGAGTTTCCTTGAGAGCTGCTTGGAAGCCTGATGGTGTGTGAAGTTAGTGAGCCAAATGGAGTTGTTCTCCCACAAGAACCACTCGGCTGATCCTTCTTCAATATGCCCTTCACCAACATGCAGTGTTTCCTTGATTGAATTAGCTCTCACACCAATATTTGCGTCTAGAGCCTTTGCATTGAGGGCTATCTGAAAACGGCTGTGGCGCTGAAGTTGCCTGAGAATGTGGAGTTGGTGGCATGTGAAACCCGCATGTGGAGCATTCGTTTGTGTGGGATGTTGACCAAGCTTCATTTCAGTCCTAGGCACACCTAGAGCACTAAGCATAGAGTGTGAAAACTGAGTTTCCTTGAGAGCTGCTTGGAAGCCTGATGGTGTGTGAAGTTAGTGAGCCAAATGGAGTTGTTCTCCCACAAGAACCACTCGGCTGATCCTTCTTCAATATGCCCTTCACCAACATGCAGTGTTTCCTTGATTGAATTAGCTCTCACACCAATATTTGCGTCTAGAGCCTTTGCATTGAGGGCTATCTGAAAACGGCTGTGGCGCTGAAGTTGCCTGTGAATGTGGAGTTGGTGGCATGTGAAACCCGCATGTGGAGCATTCGTTTGTGTGGGATGCTCTACCAGGTTCATTCCTAGATAATGCACTCAAAGGGCACTAAGCATAGAGTGTGAAAACTGAGTTTCCTTGAGAGCTGCTTGGAAGCCTGATGGTGTGTGAAGTTAGTGAGCCAAATGGAGTTGTTCTCCCACAAGAACCACTCGGCTGATCCTTCTTCAATATGCCCTTCACCAACATGCAGTGTTTACTTGATTGAATTAGCTCTCACACCAATATTTGCGTCTAGAGCCTTTGCATTGAGGGCTATCTGAAAACGGCTGTGGCGCTGAAGTTGCCTGTGAATGTGGAGTTGGTGGCATGTGAAACCCGCATGTGGAGCATTCGTTTGTGTGGGATGCTCTACCAGGTTCATTCCTAGATAATGCACTCAAAGGGCACTAAGCATAGAGTGTGAAAACTGAGTTTCCTTGAGAGCTGCTTGGAAGCCTGATGGTGTGTGAAGTTAGTGAGCCAAATGGAGTTGTTCTCCCACAAGAACCACTCGGCTGATCCTTCTTCAATATGCCCTTCACCAACATGCAGTGTTTCCTTGATTGAATTAGCTCTCACACCAATATTTGCGTCTAGAGCCTTTGCATTGAGGGCTATCTGAAAACGGCTGTGGCGCTGAAGTTGCCTGTGAATGTGGAGTTGGTGGCATGTGAAACCCGCATGTGGAGCATTCGTTTGTGTGGGATGCTCTACCAGGTTCATTTCAGTCCTAGCCATACAAAGGGAACTAAGCATAGAGTGTGAAAACTGAGTTTCCTTGAGAGCTGCTTGGAAGCCTGATGGTGTGTGAAGTTAGTGAGCCAAATGGAGTTGTTCTCCCACAAGAACCACTCGGCTGATCCTTCTTCAATATGCCCTTCACCAACATGCAGTGTTTCCTTGATTGAATTAGCTCTCACACCAATATTTGCGTCTAGAGCCTTTGCATTGAGGGCTATCTGAAAACGGCTGTGGCGCTGAAGTTGCCTGTGAATGTGGAGTTGGTGGCATGTGAAACCCGCATGTGGAGCATTCGTTTGTGTGGGATGCTCTACCAGGTTCATTCCTAGATAATGCACTCAAAGGGCACTAAGCATAGAGTGTGGAAACTGAGTTTCCTTGAGAGCTGCTTGGAAGCCTGATGGTGTGTGAAGTTAGTGAGCCAAATGGAGTTGTTCTCCCACAAGAACCACTCGGCTGATCCTTCTTCAATATGCCATTCACCAGCATGCAGTGTTTCCTTGATTGAATTAGCTCTCACACCAATATTTGCGTCTAGAGCCTTTGCATTGAGGGCTATCTGAAAACGGCTGTGGCGCTGAAGTTGCCTGAGAATGTGGAGTTGGTGGCATGTGAAACCCGCATGTGAAGCATTCGTTTGTGTGGGATGCTCTACCAGGTTCATTCCTAGATAATGCACTCAAAGGGCACTAAGCATAGAGTGTGAAAACTGAGTTTCCTTGAGAGCTGCTTGGAAGCCTGATGGTGTGTGAAGTTAGTGAGCCAAATGGAGTTGTTCTCCCACAAGAACCACTCGGCTGATCCTTCTTCAATATGCCCTTCACCAACATGCAGTGTTTCCTTGATTGAATTAGCTCTCACACCAATATTTGCGTCTAGAGCCTTTGCATTGAGGGCTATCTGAAAACGGCTGTGGCGCTGAAGTTGCCTGTGAATCTGGAGTTGGTGGCATGTGAAACCCGCATGTGGAGCATTCGTTTGTGTGGGATGTTGACCAAGCTTCATTTCAGTCCTAGGCACACATAGAGCACTAAGCATAGAGTGTGAAAACTGAGTTTCCTTGAGAGCTGCTTGGAAGCCTGATGGTGTGTGAAGTTAGTGAGCCAAATGGAGTTGTTCTCCCACAAGAACCACTCGGCTGATCCTTCTTCAATATGCCCTTCACCAACATGCAGTGTTTCCTTGATTGAATTAGCTCTCACACCAATATTTGCGTCTAGAGCCTTTGCATTGAGGGCTATCTGAAAACGGCTGTGGCGCTGAAGTTGCCTGTGAATGTGGAGTTGGTGGCATGTGAAACCCGCATGTGGAGCATTCGTTTGTGTGGGATGCTCTACCAGGTTCATTCCTAGATAATGCACTCAAAGGGCACTAAGCATAGAGTGTGAAAAGTGAGTTTCCTTGAGAGCTGCTTGGAAGCCTGATGGTGTGTGAAGTTAGTGAGCCAAATGGAGTTGTTCTCCCACAAGAACCACTCGGCTGATCCTTCTTCAATATGCCCTTCACCAACATGCAGTGTTTCCTTGATTGAATTAGCTCTCACACCAATATTTGCGTCTAGAGCCTTTGCATTGAGGGCTATCTGAAAACGGCTGTGGCGCTGAAGTTGCCTGTGAATGTGGAGTTGGTGGCATGTGAAACCCGCATGTGGAGCATTCGTTTGTGTGGGATGCTCTACCAGGTTCATTTCAGTCCTAGCCATACAAAGGGAACTAAGCATAGAGTGTGACAACTGAGTTTCCTTGAGAGCTGCTTGGAAGCCTGATGGTGTGTGAAGTTAGTGAGCCAAATGGAGTTGTTCTCCCACAAGAACCACTCGGCTGATCCTTCTTCAATATGCCCTTCACCAGCATGCAGTGTTTCCTTGATTGAATTAGCTCTCACACCAATATTTGCGTCTAGAGCCTTTGCATTGAGGGCTATCTGAAAACGGCTGTGGCGCTGAAGTTGCCTGTGAATGTGGAGTTGGTGGCATGTGAAACCCGCATGTGGAGCATTCGTTTGTGTGGGATGCTCTACCAGGTTCATTCCTAGATAATGCACTCAAAGGGCACTAAGCATAGAGTGTGAAAACTGAGTTTCCTTGAGAGCTGCTTGGAAGCCTGATGGTGTGTGAAGTTAGTGAGCCAAATGGAGTTGTTCTCCCACAAGAACCACTCGGCTGATCCTTCTTCAATATGCCCTTCACCAACATGCAGTGTTTCCTTGATTGAATTAGCTCTCACACCAATATTTGCGTCTAGAGCCTTTGCATTGAGGGCTATCTGAAAACGGCTGTGGCGCTGAAGTTGCCTGTGAATGTGGAGTTGGTGGCATGTGAAACCCGCATGTGGAGCATTCGTTTGTGTGGGGTGTTGACCAAGCTTCATTTCAGTCCTAGGCACACATAGAGCACTAAGCATAGAGTGTGAAAACTGAGTTTCCTTGAGAGCTGCTTGGAAGCCTGATGGTATGTGAAGTTAGTGAGCCAAACGGAGTTGTTCTCCCACAAGAACCACTCGGCTGATCCTTCTTCAATATGCCCTTCACCAACATGCAGTGTTTCCTTGATTGAATTAGCTCTCACACCAATATTTGCGTCTAGAGCCTTTGCATTGAGGGCTATCTGAAAACGGCTGTGGCGCTGAAGTTGCCTGAGACTGTGGAGTTGGTGGCATGTGAAACCCGCATGTGGAGCATTCGTTTGTGTGGGATGTTGACCAAGCTTCATTTCAGTCCTAGGCACACATAGAGCACTAAGCATAGAGTGTGAAAACTGAGTTTCCTTGAGAGCTGCTTGGAAGCCTGATGGTGTGTGAAGTTAGTGAGCCAAATGGAGTTGTTCTCCCACAAGAACCACTTGGCTGATCCTTCTTCAATATGCCCTTCACCAACATGCAGTGTTTCCTTGATTGAATTAGCTCTCACACCAATATTTGCGTCTAGAGCCTTTGCATTGAGGGCTATCTGAAAACGGCTGTGGCGCTGAAGTTGCCTGTGAATGTGGAGTTGGTGGCATGTGAAACCCGCATGTGGAGCATTCGTTTGTGTGGGATGCTCTACCAGGTTCATTCCTAGATAATGCACTCTAAGGGCACTAAGCATAGAGTGTGAAAACTGAGTTTCCTTGAGAGCTGCTTGGAAGCCTGACGGTGTGTGAAGTTAGTGAGCCAAATGGAGTTGTTCTCCCACAAGAACCACTCGGCTGATCCTTCTTCAATATGCCCTTCACCAACATGCAGTGTTTACTTGATTGAATTAGCTCTCACACCAATATTTGCGTCTAGAGCCTTTGCATTGAGGGCTATCTGAAAACGGCTATGGCGCTGAAGTTGCCTGTGAATGTGGAGTTGGTGGCATGTGAAACCCGCATGTGGAGCATTCGTTTGTGTGGGATGCTCTACCAGGTTCATTCCTAGATAATGCACTCAAAGGGCACTAAGCATAGAGTGTGAAAACTGAGTTTCCTTGAGAGCTGCTTGGAAGCCTGATGGTGTGTGAAGTTAGTGAGCCAAATGGAGTTGTTCTCCCACAAGAACCACTCTGCTGATCCTTCTTCAATATGCCCTTCACCAACATGCAGTGTTTCCTTGATTGAATTAGCTCTCACACCAATATTTGCGTCTAGAGCCTTTGCATTGAGGGCTATCTGAAAACGGCTGTGGCGCTGAAGTTGCCTGTGAATGTGGAGTTGGTGGCATGTGAAACCCGCATGTGGAGCATTCGTTTGTGTGGGATGCTCTACCAGGTTCATTTCAGTCCTAGCCATACAAAGGGAACTAAGCATAGAGTGTGAAAACTGAGTTTCCTTGAGAGCTGCTTGGAAGCCTGATGGTGTGTGAAGTTAGTGAGCCAAATGGAGTTGTTCTCCCACAAGAACCACTCGGCTGATCCTTCTTCAATATGCCCTTCACCAACATGCAGTGTTTCCTTGATTGAATTAGCTCTCACACCAATATTTGCGTCTAGAGCCTTTGCATTGAGGGCTATCTGAAAACGGCTGTGGCGCTGAAGTTGCCTGTGAATGTGGAGTTGGTGGCATGTGAAACCCGCATGTGGAGCATTCGTTTGTGTGGGATGCTGACCAAGCTTCATTTCTGTCCTAGGCACACAAAGGGCACTAAGCATAGAGTGTGAAAACTGAGTTTCCTTGAGAGCTGCTTGGAAGCCTGATGGGGTGTGAAGTTAGTGAGCCAAATGGAGTTGTTCTCCCACAAGAACCACTCGGCTGCTCCTTCTTCAATATGCCCTTCACCCACATGCAGTGTTTCCTTGATTGAATTAGCTCTCACACCAATATTTGCGTCTAGAGCCTTTGCATTGAGGGCTATCTGAAAACGGCTGTGGCGCTGAAGTTGCCTGTGAATGTGGAGTTGGTGGCATGTGAAACCCGCATGTGGAGCATTCGTTTGTGTGGGATGCTCTACCAGGTTCATTCCTAGATAATGCACTCAAAGGGCACTAAACATAGAGTGTGAAAACTGAGTTTCCTTGAGAGCTGCTTGGAAGCCTGATGGTGTGTGAAGTTAGTGAGCCAAATGGAGTTGTTCTCCCACAAGAACCACTCGGCTGCTCCTTCTTCAATATGCCCTTCACCAACATGCAGTGTTTCCTTGATTGAATTAGCTCTCACACCAATATTTGCGTCTAGAGCCTTTGCATTGAGGGCTATCTGAAAACGGCTGTGGCGCTGAAGTTGCCTGTGAATGTGGAGTTGGTGGCATGTGAAACCCGCATGTGGAGCATTCGTTTATGTGGGATGCTCTCCAAGCTTCATTTCAGTCCTAGGCACTCATAGGGCACTAAGCATAGAGTTTGAAAACTGAGTTTCCTTGAGAGCTGCTTGGAAGCCTGATGGTGTGTGAAGTTAGTGAGCCAAATGGAGTTGTTCTCCCACAAGAACCACTTGGCTGATCCTTCTTCAATATGCCCTTCACCAACATGCAGTGTTTCCTTGATTGAATTAACTCTCACACCAATATTTGCGTCTAGAGCCTTTGCATTGAGGGCTATCTGAAAACGGCTGTGGCGCTGAAGTTGCCTGTGAATGTGGAGTTGGTGGCATGTGAAACCCGCATGTGGAGCATTCGTTTGTGTGGGATGCTCTACCAGGTTCATTCCTAGATAATGCACTCAAAGGGCACTAAGCATAGAGTGTGAAAACTGAGTTTCCTTGAGAGCTGCTTGGAAGCCTGATGGTGTGTGAAGTTAGTGAGCCAAATGGAGTTGTTCTCCCACAAGAACCACTCGGCTGATCCTTCTTCAATATGCCCTTCACCAACATGCAGTGTTTCCTTGATTGAATTAGCTCTCACACCAATATTTGCGTCTAGAGCCTTTGCATTGAGGGCTATCTGAAAACGGCTGTGGCGCTGAAGTTGCCTGTGAATGTGGAGTTGGTGGCATGTGAAACCCGCAAGTGGAGCATTCGTACCTGTGGGATGCTCTACCATGTTCATTCCTAGATAATGCACTCAAAGGGCACTAAGCATAGAGTGTGAAAACTGAGTTTCCTTGAGAGCTGCTTGGAAGCCTGATGGTGTGTGAAGTTAGTGAGCCAAATGGAGTTGTTCTCCCACAAGAACCACTCGGCTGATCCTTCTTCAATATGCCCTTCACCAACATGCAGTGTTTCCTTGATTGAATTAGCTCTCACACCAATATTTGCGTCTAGAGCCTTTGCATTGAGGGCTATCTGAAAACGGCTGTGGCGCTGAAGTTGCCTGTGAATGTGGAGTTGGTGGCATGTGAAACCCGCATGTGGAGCATTCGTTTGTGTGGGATGCTCTACCAGGTTCATTCCTAGATAATGCACTCAAAGGGCACTAAGCATAGAGTGTGAAAACTGAGTTTCCTTGAGAGCTGCTTGGAAGCCTGATGGTGTGTGAAGTTAGTGAGCCAAATGGAGTTGTTCTCCCACAAGAACCACTCTGCTGATCCTTCTTCAATATGCCCTTCACCAACATGCAGTGTTTCCTTGATTGAATTAGCTCTCACACCAATATTTGCGTCTAGAGCCTTTGCATTGAGGGCTATCTGAAAACGGCTGTGGCGCTGATGTTGCCTGTGAATGTGGAGTTGGTGGCATGTGAAACCCGCATGTGGAGCATTCGTTTGTGTGGGATGCTCTACCAGGTTCATTCCTAGATAATGCACTCAAAGGGCACTAAACATAGAGTGTGAAAACTGAGTTTCCTTGAGAGCTGCTTGGAAGCCTGATGGTGTGTGAAATTAGTGAGCCAAATGGAGTTGTTCTCCCACAAGAACCACTCGGCTGATCCTTCTTCAATATGCCCTTCACCAGCATGCAGTGTTTCCTTGATTGAATTAGCTCTCACACCAATATTTGCGTCTAGAGCCTTTGCATTGAGGGCTATCTGAAAACGGCTGTGGCGCTGATGTTGCCTGTGAATGTGGAGTTGGTGGCATGTGAAACCCGCATGTGGAGCATTCGTTTGTGTAGGATGCTGACCAAGCTTCATTTCTGTCCCAGGCACACAAAGGGCACTAAGCATAGAGTGTGAAAACTGAGTTTCCTTGAGAGCTGCTTGGAAGCCTGATGGGGTGTGAAGTTAGTGAGCCAAATGGAGTTGTTCTCCCACAAGAACCACTCGGCTGATCCTTCTTCAATATGCCCTTCACCAACATGTAGTGTTTCCTTGATTGAATTAGCTCTCACACCAATATTTGCGTCTAGAGCCTTTGCATTGAGGGCTATCTGAAAACGGCTGTGGCGCTGAAGTTGCCTGTGAATGTGGAGTTGGTGGCATGTGAAACCCGCAAGTGGAGCATTCGTACCTGTGGGATGCTCTACCATGTTCATTCCTAGATAATGCACTCAAAGGGCACTAAGCATAGAGTGTGAAAACTGAGTTTCCTTGAGAGCTGCTTGGAAGCCTGATGGTGTGTGAAGTTAGTGAGCCAAATGGAGTTGTTCTCCCACAAGAACCACTCGGCTGATCCTTCTTCAATATGCCCTTCACCAACATGCAGTGTTTCCTTGATTGAATTAGCTCTCACACCAATATTTGCGTCTAGAGCCTTTGCATTGAGGGCTATCTGAAAACGGCTGTGGCGCTGAAGTTGCCTGTGAATGTGGAGTTGGTGGCATGTGAAACCCGCATGTGGAGCATTCGTTTATGTGGGATGCTCTCCAAGCTTCATTTCAGTCCTAGGCACTCATAGGGCACTAAGCATAGAGTTTGAAAACTGAGTTTCCTTGAGAGCTGCTTGGAAGCCTGATGGTGTGTGAAGTTAGTGAGCCAAATGGAGTTGTTCTCCCACAAGAACCACTTGGCTGATCCTTCTTCAATATGCCCTTCACCAACATGCAGTGTTTCCTTGATTGAATTAGCTCTCACACCAATATTTGCGTCTAGAGCCTTTGCATTGAGGGCTATCTGAAAACGGCTGTGGCGCTGAAGTTGCCTGTGAATGTGGAGTTGGTGGCATGTGAAACCCGCATGTGGAGCATTCGTTTGTGTGGGATGCTCTACCAGGTTCATTCCTAGATAATGCACTCAAAGGGCACTAAGCATAGAGTGTGAAAACTGAGTTTCCTTGAGAGCTGCTTGGAAGCCTGATGGTGTGTGAAGTTAGTGAGCCAAATGGAGTTGTTCTCCCACAAGAACCACTCGGCTGATCCTTCTTCAATATGCCCTTCACCAACATGCAGTGTTTCCTTGATTGAATTAGCTCTCACACCAATATTTGCGTCTAGAGCCTTTGCATTGAGGGCTATCTGAAAACGGCTGTGGCGCTGAAGTTGCCTGTGAATGTGGAGTTGGTGGCATGTGAAACCCGCAAGTGGAGCATTCGTACCTGTGGGATGCTCTACCATGTTCATTCCTAGATAATGCACTCAAAGGGCACTAAGCATAGAGTGTGAAAACTGAGTTTCCTTGAGAGCTGCTTGGAAGCCTGATGGTGTGTGAAGTTAGTGAGCCAAATGGAGTTGTTCTCCCACAAGAACCACTCGGCTGATCCTTCTTCAATATGCCCTTCACCAACATGCAGTGTTTCCTTGATTGAATTAGCTCTCACACCAATATTTGCGTCTAGAGCCTTTGCATTGAGGGCTATCTGAAAACGGCTGTGGCGCTGAAGTTGCCTGTGAATGTGGAGTTGGTGGCATGTGAAACCCGCATGTGGAGCATTCGTTTGTGTGGGATGCTCTACCAGGTTCATTCCTAGATAATGCACTCAAAGGGCACTAAGCATAGAGTGTGAAAACTGAGTTTCCTTGAGAGCTGCTTGGAAGCCTGATGGTGTGTGAAGTTAGTGAGCCAAATGGAGTTGTTCTCCCACAAGAACCACTCGGCTGATCCTTCTTCAATATGCCCTTCACCAACATGCAGTGTTTCCTTGATTGAATTAGCTCTCACACCAATATTTGCGTCTAGAGCCTTTGCATTGAGGGCTATCTGAAAACGGCTGTGGCGCTGATGTTGCCTGTGAATGTGGAGTTGGTGGCATGTGAAACCCGCATGTGGAGCATTCGTTTGTGTGGGATGCTGACCAAGCTTCATTTCTGTCCCAGGCACACAAAGGGCACTAAGCATAGAGTGTGAAAACTGAGTTTCCTTGAGAGCTGCTTGGAAGCCTGATGGTGTGTGAAGTTAGTGAGCCAAATGGAGTTGTTCTCCCACAAGAACCACTCGGCTGATCCTTCTTCAATATGCCCTTCACCAACATGCAGTGTTTCCTTGATTGAATTAGCTCTCACACCAATATTTGCGTCTAGAGCCTTTGCATTGAGGGCTATCTGAAAACGGCTGTGGCGCTGAAGTTGCCTGTGAATGTGGAGTTGGTGGCATGTGAAACCCGCATGTGGAGCATTCGTTTGTGTGGGATGCTCTACCAGGTTCATTCCTAGATAATGCACTCAAAGGGCACTAAGCATAGAGTGTGAAAACTGAGTTTCCTTGAGAGCTGCTTGGAAGCCTGATGGTGTGTGAAGTTAGTGAGCCAAATGGAGTTGTTCTCCCACAAGAACCACTCGGCTGATCCTTCTTCAATATGCCCTTCACCAACATGCAGTGTTTCCTTGATTGAATTAGCTCTCACACCAATATTTGCGTCTAGAGCCTTTGCATTGAGGGCTACCTGAAAACGGCTGTGGTGCTGAAGTTGCCTGAGAATGTGGAGTTGGTGGCATGTGAAACCCGCATGTGGAGCATTCGTTTGTGTGGGATGCTCTACCAGGTTCATTCCTAGATAATGCACTCAAAGGGCACTAAACATAGAGTGTGAAAACTGAGTTTCCTTGAGAGCTGCTTGGAAGCCTGATGGTGTGTGAAGTTAGTGAGCCAAATGGAGTTGTTCTCCCACAAGAACCACTCGGCTGATCCTTCTTCAATATGCCCTTCACCAGCATGCAGTGTTTCCTTGATTGAATTAGCTCTCACACCAATATTTGCGTCTAGAGCCTTTGCATTGAGGGCTATCTGAAAACGGCTGTGGCGCTGATGTTGCCTGTGAATGTGGAGTTGGTGGCATGTGAAACCCGCATGTGGAGCATTCGTTTGTGTGGGATGCTGACCAAGCTTCATTTCTGTCCCAGGCACACAAAGGGCACTAAGCATAGAGTGTGAAAACTGAGTTTCCTTGAGAGCTGCTTGGAAGCCTGATGGGGTGTGAAGTTAGTGAGCCAAATGGAGTTGTTCTCCCACAAGAACCACTCGGCTGATCCTTCTTCAATATGCCCTTCACCAACATGTAGTGTTTCCTTGATTGAATTAGCTCTCACACCAATATTTGCGTCTAGAGCCTTTGCATTGAGGGCTATCTGAAAACGGCTGTGGCGCTGAAGTTGCCTGTGAATGTGGAGTTGGTGGCATGTGAAACCCGCAAGTGGAGCATTCGTTTGTGTGGGATGCTCTACCAGGTTCATTCCTAGATAATGCACTCAAAGGGCACTAAGCATAGAGTGTGAAAACTGAGTTTCCTTGAGAGCTGCTTGGAAGCCTGATGGTGTGTGAAGTTAGTGAGCCAAATGGAGTTGTTCTCCCACAAGAACCACTCGGCTGATCCTTCTTCAATATGCCCTTCACCAACATGCAGTGTTTCCTTGATTGAATTAGCTCTCACACCAATATTTGCGTCTAGAGCCTTTGCATTGAGGGCTATCTGAAAACGGCTGTGGCGCTGAAGTTGCCTGTGAATGTGGAGTTGGTGGCATGTGAAACCCGCATGTGGAGCATTCGTTTATGTGGGATGCTGTCCAAGCTTCATTTCAGTCCTAGGCACTCATAGGGCACTAAGCATAGAGTTTGAAAACTGAGTTTCCTTGAGAGCTGCTTGGAAGCCTGATGGTGTGTGAAGTTAGTGAGCCAAATGGAGTTGTTCTCCCACAAGAACCACTTGGCTGATCCTTCTTCAATATGCCCTTCACCAACATGCAGTGTTTCCTTGATTGAATTAGCTCTCACACCAATATTTGCGTCTAGAGCCTTTGCATTGAGGACTATCTGAAAACGGCTGTGGCGCTGAAGTTGCCTGTGAATGTGGAGTTGGTGGCATGTGAAACCCGCAAGTGGAGCATTCGTACCTGTGGGATGCTCTACCATGTTCATTCCTAGATAATGCACTCAAAGGGCACTAAGCATAGAGTGTGAAAACTGAGTTTCCTTGAGAGCTGCTTGGAAGCCTGATGGGGTGTGAAGTTAGTGAGCCAAATGGAGTTGTTCTCCCACAAGAACCACTCGGCTGATCCTTCTTCAATATGCCCTTCACCAACATGCAGTGTTTCCTTGATTGAATTAGCTCTCACACCAATATTTGCGTCTAGAGCCTTTGCATTGAGGGCTATCTGAAAACGGCTGTGGCGCTGAAGTTGCCTGTGAATGTGGAGTTGGTGGCATGTGAAACCCGCATGTGGAGCATTCGTTTGTGTGGGATGCTCTACCAGGTTCATTCCTAGATAATGCACTCAAAGGGCACTAAGCATAGAGTGTGAAAACTGAGTTTCCTTGAGAGCTGCTTGGAAGCCTGATGGTGTGTGAAGTTAGTGAGCCAAATGGAGTTGTTCTCCCAAAAGAACCACTCTGCTGATCCTTCTTCAATATGCCCTTCACCAACATGCAGTGTTTCCTTGATTGAATTAGCTCTCACACCAATATTTGCGTCTAGAGCCTTTGCATTGAGGGCTATCTGAAAACGGCTGTGGCGCTGATGTTGCCTGTGAATGTGGAGTTGGTGGCATGTGAAACCCGCATGTGGAGCATTCGTTTGTGTGGGATGCTGACCAAGCTTCATTTCTGTCCCAGGCACACAAAGGGCACTAAGCATAGAGTGTGAAAACTGAGTTTCCTTGAGAGCTGCTTGCAAGCCTGATGGTGTGTGAAGTTAGTGAGCCAAATGGAGTTGTTCTCCCACAAGAACCACTCGGCTGATCCTTCTTCAATATGCCCTTCACCAACATGCAGTGTTTCCTTGATTGAATTAGCTCTCACACCAATATTTGCGTCTAGAGCCTTTGCATTGAGGGCTATCTGAAAACGGCTGTGGCGCTGAAGTTGCCTGTGAATGTGGAGTTGGTGGCATGTGAAACCCGCATGTGGAGCATTCGTTTGTGTGGGATGCTCTACCAGGTTCATTCCTAGATAATGCACTCAAAGGGCACTAAGCATAGAGTGTGAAAACTGAGTTTCCTTGAGAGCTGCTTGGAAGCCTGATGGTGTGTGAAGTTAGTGAGCCAAATGGAGTTGTTCTCCCACAAGAACCACTCGGCTGATCCTTCTTCAATATGCCCTTCACCAACATGCAGTGTTTCCTTGATTGAATTAGCTCTCACACCAATATTTGCGTCTAGAGCCTTTGCATTGAGGGCTATCTGAAAACGGCTGTGGCGCTGATGTTGCCTGTGAATGTGGAGTTGGTGGCATGTGAAACCCGCATGTGGAGCATTCGTTTGTGTGGGATGCTGACCAAGCTTCATTTCTGTCCCAGGCACACAAAGGGCACTAAGCATAGAGTGTGAAAACTGAGTTTCCTTGAGAGCTGCTTGGAAGCCTGATGGTGTGTGAAGTTAGTGAGCCAAATGGAGTTGTTCTCCCACAAGAACCACTCGGCTGATCCTTCTTCAATATGCCCTTCACCAACATGCAGTGTTTCCTTGATTGAATTAGCTCTCACACCAATATTTGCGTCTAGAGCCTTTGCATTGAGGGCTATCTGAAAACGGCTGTGGCGCTGAAGTTGCCTGTGAATGTGGAGTTGGTGGCATGTGAAACCCGCATGTGGAGCATTCGTTTGTGTGGGATGCTCTACCAGGTTCATTCCTAGATAATGCACTCAAAGGGCACTAAGCATAGAGTGTGAAAACTGAGTTTCCTTGAGAGCTGCTTGGAAGCCTGATGGTGTGTGAAGTTAGTGAGCCAAATGGAGTTGTTCTCCCACAAGAACCACTCGGCTGATCCTTCTTCAATATGCCCTTCACCAACATGCAGTGTTTCCTTGATTGAATTAGCTCTCACACCAATATTTGCGTCTAGAGCCTTTGCATTGAGGGCTACCTGAAAACGGCTGTGGTGCTGAAGTTGCCTGAGAATGTGGAGTTGGTGGCATGTGAAACCCGCATGTGGAGCATTCGTTTGTGTGGGATGCTCTACCAGGTTCATTCCTAGATAATGCACTCAAAGGGCACTAAACATAGAGTGTGAAAACTGAGTTTCCTTGAGAGCTGCTTGGAAGCCTGATGGTGTGTGAAGTTAGTGAGCCAAATGGAGTTGTTCTCCCACAAGAACCACTCGGCTGATCCTTCTTCAATATGCCCTTCACCAGCATGCAGTGTTTCCTTGATTGAATTAGCTCTCACACCAATATTTGCGTCTAGAGCCTTTGCATTGAGGGCTATCTGAAAACGGCTGTGGCGCTGATGTTGCCTGTGAATGTGGAGTTGGTGGCATGTGAAACCCGCATGTGGAGCATTCGTTTGTGTGGGATGCTGACCAAGCTTCATTTCTGTCCCAGGCACACAAAGGGCACTAAGCATAGAGTGTGAAAACTGAGTTTCCTTGAGAGCTGCTTGGAAGCCTGATGGGGTGTGAAGTTAGTGAGCCAAATGGAGTTGTTCTCCCACAAGAACCACTCGGCTGATCCTTCTTCAATATGCCCTTCACCAACATGTAGTGTTTCCTTGATTGAATTAGCTCTCACACCAATATTTGCGTCTAGAGCCTTTGCATTGAGGGCTATCTGAAAACGGCTGTGGCGCTGAAGTTGCCTGTGAATGTGGAGTTGGTGGCATGTGAAACCCGCAAGTGGAGCATTCGTTTGTGTGGGATGCTCTACCAGGTTCATTCCTAGATAATGCACTCAAAGGGCACTAAGCATAGAGTGTGAAAACTGAGTTTCCTTGAGAGCTGCTTGGAAGCCTGATGGTGTGTGAAGTTAGTGAGCCAAATGGAGTTGTTCTCCCACAAGAACCACTCGGCTGATCCTTCTTCAATATTCCCTTCACCAACATGCAGTGTTTCCTTGATTGAATTAGCTCTCACACCAATATTTGCGTCTAGAGCCTTTGCATTGAGGGCTATCTGAAAACGGCTGTGGCGCTGAAGTTGCCTGTGAATGTGGAGTTGGTGGCATGTGAAACCCGCATGTGGAGCATTCGTTTATGTGGGATGCTGTCCAAGCTTCATCTCAGTCCTAGGCACTCATAGGGCACTAAGCATAGAGTTTGAAAACTGAGTTTCCTTGAGAGCTGCTTGGAAGCCTGATGGTGTGTGAAGTTAGTGAGCCAAATGGAGTTGTTCTCCCACAAGAACCACTTGGCTGATCCTTCTTCAATATGCCCTTCACCAACATGCAGTGTTTCCTTGATTGAATTAGCTCTCACACCAATATTTGCGTCTAGAGCCTTTGCATTGAGGACTATCTGAAAACGGCTGTGGCGCTGAAGTTGCCTGTGAATGTGGAGTTGGTGGCATGTGAAACCCGCAAGTGGAGCATTCGTACCTGTGGGATGCTCTACCATGTTCATTCCTAGATAATGCACTCAAAGGGCACTAAGCATAGAGTGTGAAAACTGAGTTTCCTTGAGAGCTGCTTGGAAGCCTGATGGGGTGTGAAGTTAGTGAGCCAAATGGAGTTGTTCTCCCACAAGAACCACTCGGCTGATCCTTCTTCAATATGCCCTTCACCAACATGCAGTGTTTCCTTGATTGAATTAGCTCTCACACCAATATTTGCGTCTAGAGCCTTTGCATTGAGGGCTATCTGAAAACGGCTGTGGCGCTGAAGTTGCCTGTGAATGTGGAGTTGGTGGCATGTGAAACCCGCATGTGGAGCATTCGTTTGTGTGGGATGCTCTACCAGGTTCATTCCTAGATAATGCACTCAAAGGGCACTAAGCATAGAGTGTGAAAACTGAGTTTCCTTGAGAGCTGCTTGGAAGCCTGATGGTGTGTGAAGTTAGTGAGCCAAATGGAGTTGTTCTCCCAAAAGAACCACTCTGCTGATCCTTCTTCAATATGCCCTTCACCAACATGCAGTGTTTCCTTGATTGAATTAGCTCTCACACCAATATTTGCGTCTAGAGCCTTTGCATTGAGGGCTATCTGAAAACGGCTGTGGCGCTGATGTTGCCTGTGAATGTGGAGTTGGTGGCATGTGAAACCCGCATGTGGAGCATTCGTTTGTGTGGGATGCTGACCAAGCTTCATTTCTGTCCCAGGCACACAAAGGGCACTAAGCATAGAGTGTGAAAACTGAGTTTCCTTGAGAGCTGCTTGCAAGCCTGATGGGGTGTGAAGTTAGTGAGCCAAATGGAGTTGTTCTCCCACAAGAACCACTCGGCTGATCCTTCTTCAATATGCCCTTCACCAACATGCAGTGTTTCCTTGATTGAATTAGCTCTCACACCAATATTTGCGTCTAGAGCCTTTGCATTGAGGGCTATCTGAAAACGGCTGTGGCGCTGAAGTTGCCTGTGAATGTGGAGTTGGTGGCATGTGAAACCCGCATGTGGAGCATTCGTTTGTGTGGGATGCTCTACCAGGTTCATTCCTAGATAATGCACTCAAAGGGCACTAAGCATAGAGTGTGAAAACTGAGTTTCCTTGAGAGCTGCTTGGAAGCCTGATGGTGTGTGAAGTTAGTGAGCCAAATGGAGTTGTTCTCCCACAAGAACCACTCGGCTGATCCTTCTTCAATATGCCCTTCACCAACATGCAGTGTTTCCTTGATTGAATTAGCTCTCACACCAATATTTGCGTCTAGAGCCTTTGCATTGAGGGCTACCTGAAAACGGCTGTGGTGCTGAAGTTGCCTGTGAATGTGGAGTTGGTGGCATGTGAAACCCGCATGTGGAGCATTCGTTTGTGTGGGATGCTCTACCAGGTTCATTCCTAGATAATGCACTCAAACGGCACTAAACATAGAGTGTGAAAACTGAGTTTCCTTGAGAGCTGCTTGGAAGCCTGATGGTGTGTGAAGTTAGTGAGCCAAATGGAGTTGTTCTCCCACAAGAACCACTCGGCTGATCCTTCTTCAATATGCCCTTCACCAGCATGCAGTGTTTCCTTGATTGAATTAGCTCTCACACCAATATTTGCGTCTAGAGCCTTTGCATTGAGGGCTATCTGAAAACGGCTGTGGCGCTGAAGTTGCCTGTGAATGTGGAGTTGGTGGCATGTGAAACCCGCATGTGGAGCATTCGTTTGTGTGGGATGCTGACCAAGCTTCATTTCTGTCCCAGGCACACAAAGGGCACTAAGCATAGAGTGTGAAAACTGAGTTTCCTTGAGAGCTGCTTGGAAGCCTGATGGTGTGTGAAGTTAGTGAGCCAAATGGAGTTGTTCTCCCACAAGAACTACTCGGCTGATCCTTCTTCAATATGCCCTTCACCAACATGCAGTGTTTCCTTGATTGAATTAGCTCTCACACCAATATTTGCGTCTAGAGCCTTTGCATTGAGGGCTATCTGAAAACGGCTGTGGCGCTGAAGTTGCCTGTGAATGTGGAGTTGGTGGCATGTGAAACCCGCATGTGGAGCATTCGTTTGTGTTATGCTCTACCAGGTTCATTCCTAGATAATGCACTCAAAGTGCACTAAGCATAGAGTGTGAAAACTGAGTTTCCTTGAGAGCTGCTTGGAAGCCTGATGGTGTGTGAAGTTAGTGAGCCAAATGGAGTTGTTCTCCCACAAGAACTACTCGGCTGATCCTTCTTCAATATGCCCTTCACCAACATGCAGTGTTTCCTTGATTGAATTAGCTCTCACACCAATATTTGCGTCTAGAGCCTTTGCATTGAGGGCTATCTGAAAACGGCTGTGGCGCTGAAGTTGCCTGTGAATGTGGAGTTGGTGGCATGTGAAACCCGCATGTGGAGCATTCGTTTATGTGGGATGCTCTCCAAGCTTCATTTCAGTCCTAGGCACTCATAGGGCACTCAGCATAGAGTGTGAAAACTGAGTTTCCTTGAGAGCTGCTTGGAAGCCTGATGGTGTGTGAAGTTAGTGAGCCAAATGGAGTTGTTCTCCCACAAGAACCACTCGGCTGATCCTTCTTCAATATGCCCTTCACCAACATGCAGTGTTTCCTTGATTGAATTAGCTCTCACACCAATATTTGCGTCTAGAGCCTTTGCATTGAGGGCTATCTGAAAACGGCTGTGGCGCTGAAGTTGCCTGTGAATGTGGAGTTGGTGGCATGTGAAACCCGCATGTGGAGCATTCGTTTGTGTGGGATGCTCTACCAGGTTCATTCCTAGATAATGCACTCAAAGGGCACTAAGCATAGAGTGTGAAAACTGAGTTTCCTTGAGAGCTGCTTGGAAGCCTGATGGTGTGTGAAGTTAGTGAGCCAAATGGAGTTGTTCTCCCACAAGAACCACTCAGTTGATCCTTCTTCAATATGCCCTTCACCAACATGCAGTGTTTCCTTGATTGAATTAGCTCTCACACCAATATTTGCGTCTAGAGCCTTTGCATTGAGGGCTATCTGAAAACGGCTGTGGCGCTGAAGTTGCCTGTGAATGTGGAGTTGGTGGCATGTGAAACCCGCATGTGGAGCATTCGTTTGTGTGGGATGTTGACCAAGCTTCATTTCTGTCCTAGGCACACATAGAGCACTAAGCATAGAGTGTGAAAACTGAGTTTCCTGGAGAGCTGCTTGGAAGCCTGATGGTGTGTGAAGTTAGTGAGCCAAATGGAGTTGTTCTCCCTCAAGAACTACTCGGCTGATCCTTCTTCAATATGCCCTTCACCAACATGCAGTGTTTCCTTGATTGAATTAGCTCTCACACCAATATTTGCGTCTAGAGCCTTTGCATTGAGGGCTATCTGAAAACGGCTGTGGCGCTGAAGTTGCCTGAGAATGTGGAGTTGGTGGCATGTGAAACCCGCATGTGGAGCATTCATTTGTGTGGGATGTTGACCAAGCTTCATTTCAGTCCTAGGCACACATAGAGCACTAAGCATAGAGTGTGAAAACTGAGTTTCCTTGAGAGCTGCTTGGAAGCCTGATGGTGTGTGAAGTTAGTGAGCCAAATGGAGTTGTTCTCCCACAAGAACCACTCGGCTGATCCTTCTTCAATATGCCCTTCACCAACATGCAGTGTTTCCTTGATTGAATTAGCTCTCACACCAATATTTGCGTCTAGAGCCTTTGCATTGAGGGCTATCTGAAAACGGCTGTGGCGCTGAAGTTGCCTGTGAATGTGGAGTTGGTGGCATGTGAAACCCGCATGTGGAGCATTCGTTTGTGTGGGATGCTCTACCAGGTTCATTCCTAGATAATGCACTCAAAGGGCACTAAGCATAGAGTGTGAAAACT
This sequence comes from Ochotona princeps, assembly GCF_030435755.1. Lineage (NCBI taxonomy): Eukaryota > Metazoa > Chordata > Mammalia > Lagomorpha > Ochotonidae > Ochotona > Ochotona princeps. The sequence goes on along the minus strand of NW_026697087.1, from coordinate 198,040 downwards.
GAGTTTCCTTGAGAGCTGCTTGGAAGCCTGATGGTGTGTGAAGTTAGTGAGCCAAATGGAGTTGTTCTCCCACAAGAACCACTCGGCTGATCCTTCTTCAATATGCCCTTCACCAACATGCAGTGTTTCCTTGATTGAATTAGCTCTCACACCAATATTTGCGTCTGAGCCTTTGCATTGAGGGCTACCTGAAAACGGCTGTGGTGCTGAAGTTGCCTGTGAATGTGGAGTTGGTGGCATGTGAAACCCGCATGTGGAGCATTCGTTTGTGTGGGATGCTCTACCAGGTTCATTCCTAGATAATGCACTCAAAGGGCACTAAACATAGAGTGTGAAAACTGAGTTTCCTTGAGAGCTGCTTGGAAGCCTGATGGTGTGTGAAGTTAGTGAGCCAAATGGAGTTGTTCTCCCACAAGAACCACTCGGCTGATCCTTCTTCAATATGCCCTTCACCAGCATGCAGTGTTTCCTTGATTGAATTAGCTCTCACACCAATATTTGCGTCTAGAGCCTTTGCATTGAGGGCTATCTGAAAACGGCTGTGGCGCTGATGTTGCCTGTGAATGTGGAGTTGGTGGCATGTGAAACCCGCATGTGGAGCATTCGTTTGTGTGGGATGCTGACCAAGCTTCATTTCTGTCCCAGGCACACAAAGGGCACTAAGCATAGAGTGTGAAAACTGAGTTTCCTTGAGAGCTGCTTGGAAGCCTGATGGTGTGTGAAGTTAGTGAGCCAAATGGAGTTGTTCTCCCACAAGAACTACTCGGCTGATCCTTCTTCAATATGCCCTTCACCAACATGCAGTGTTTCCTTGATTGAATTAGCTCTCACACCAATATTTGCGTCTAGAGCCTTTGCATTGAGGGCTATCTGAAAACGGCTGTGGCGCTGAAGTTGCCTGTGAATGTGGAGTTGGTGGCATGTGAAACCCGCATGTGGAGCATTCGTTTGTGTTATGCTCTACCAGGTTCATTCCTAGATAATGCACTCAAAGGGCACTAAGCATAGAGTGTGAAAACTGAGTTTCCTTGAGAGCTGCTTGGAAGCCTGATGGTGTGTGAAGTTAGTGAGCCAAATGGAGTTGTTCTCCCACAAGAACTACTCGGCTGATCCTTCTTCAATATGCCCTTCACCAACATGCAGTGTTTCCTTGATTGAATTAGCTCTCACACCAATATTTGCATCTAGAGCCTTTGCATTGAGGGCTATCTGAAAACGGCTGTGGCGCTGAAGTTGCCTGTGAATGTGGAGTTGGTGGCATGTGAAACCCGCATGTGGAGCATTCGTTTATGTGGGATGCTCTCCAAGCTTCATTTCAGTCCTAGGCACTCATAGGGCACTCAGCATAGAGTTTGAAAACTGAGTTTCCTTGAGAGCTGCTTGGAAGCCTGATGGTGTGTGAAGTTAGTGAGCCAAATGGAGTTGTTCTCCCACAAGAACCACTCGGCTGATCCTTCTTCAATATGCCCTTCACCAACATGCAGTGTTTCCTTGATTGAATTAGCTCTCACACCAATATTTGCGTCTAGAGCCTTTGCATTGAGGGCTATCTGAAAACGGCTGTGGCGCTGAAGTTGCCTGTGAATGTGGAGTTGGTGGCATGTGAAACCCGCATGTGGAGCATTCGTTTGTGTTATGCTCTACCAGGTTCATTCCTAGATAATGCACTCATAGGGCACTAAGCATAGAGTGTGAAAACTGAGTTTCCTTGAGAGCTGCTTGGAAGCCTGATGGTGTGTGAAGTTAGTGAGCCAAATGGAGTTGTTCTCCCACAAGAACCACTCGGCTGATCCTTCTTCAATATGCCCTTCACCAACATGCAGTGTTTCCTTGATTGAATTAGCTCTCACACCAATATTTGCGTCTAGAGCCTTTGCATTGAGGGCTATCTGAAAACGGCTGTGGCGCTGAAGTTGCCTGTGAATGTGGAGTTGGTGGCATGTGAAACCCGCATGTGGAGCATTCGTTTGTGTGGGATGCTGACCAAGCTTCATTTCTGTCCTAGGCACAAAAAGGGCACTAAGCATAGAGTGTGAAAACTGAGTTTCCTTGAGAGCTGCTTGGAAGCCTGATGGTGTGTGAAGTTAGTGAGCCAAATGGAGTTGTTCTCCCACAAGAACTACTCGGCTGATCCTTCTTCAATATGCCCTTCACCAACATGCAGTGTTTCCTTGATTGAATTAGCTCTCACACCAATATTTGCGTCTAGAGCCTTTGCATTGAGGGCTATCTGAAAACGGCTGTGGCGCTGAAGTTGCCTGTGAATGTGGAGTTGGTGGCATGTGAAACCCGCATGTGGAGCATTCGTTTGTGTGGGATGCTCTACCAGGTTCATTCCTAGATAATGCACTCAAAGGGCACTAAGCATAGAGTGTGAAAACTGAGTTTCCTTGAGAGCTGCTTGGAAGCCTGATGGTGTGTGAAGTTAGTGAGCCAAATGGAGTTGTTCTCCCACAAGAACTACTCGGCTGGTCCTTCTTCAATATGCCCTTCACCAACATGCAGTGTTTCCTTGATTGAATTAGCTCTCACACCAATATTTGCGTCTAGAGCCTTTGCATTGAGGGCTATCTGAAAACGGCTGTGGCGCTGAAGTTGCCTGTCAATGTGGAGTTGGTGGCATGTGAAACCCGCATGTGGAGCATTCGTTTGTGTGGGATGTTGACCAAGCTTCATTTCAGTCCTAGGCACACATAGAGCACTAAGCATAGAGTGTGAAAACTGAGTTTCCTGGAGAGCTGCTTGGAAGCCTGATGGTGTGTGAAGTTAGTGAGCCAAATGGAGTTGTTCTCCCACAAGAACCACTTGGCTGATCCTTCTTCAATATGCCCTTCACCAACATGCAGTGCTTCCTTGATTGAATTAGCTCTCACACCAATATTTGCGTCTAGAGCCTTTGCATTGAGGGCTATCTGAAAACGGCTGTGGCGCTGAAGTTGCCTGAGAATGTGGAGTTGGTGGCATGTGAAACCCGCATGTGGAGCATTCATTTGTGTGGGATGCTCTACCAGGTTCATTTCAGTCCTAGCCATACTAAGGGCACTAAGCATAGAGTGTGAAAACTGAGTTTCCTTGAGAGCTGCTTGGAAGCCTGATGGTGTGTGAAGTTAGTGAGCCAAATGGAGTTGTTCTCCCACAAGAACCACTCGGCTGATCCTTCTTCAATATGCCCTTCACCAACATGCAGTGTTTCCTTGATTGAATTAGCTCTCACACCAATATTTGCGTCTAGAGCCTTTGCATTGAGGGCTATCTGAAAACGGCTGTGGCGCTGAAGTTGCCTGTGAATGTGGAGTTGGTGGCATGTGAAACCCGCATGTGGAGCATTCGTTTGTGTGGAATGCTCTACCAGGTTCATTCCTAGATAATGCACTCAAAGGGCACTAAACATAGAGTGTGAAAACTGAGTTTCCTTGAGAGCTGCTTGGAAGCCTGATGGTGTGTGAAGTTAGTGAGCCAAATGGAGTTGTTCTCCCACAAGAACCACTCGGCTGATCCTTCTTCAATATGCCCTTCACCAGCATGCAGTGTTTCCTTGATTGAATTAGCTCTCACACCAATATTTGCGTCTAGAGCCTTTGCATTGAGGGCTATCTGAAAACGGCTGTGGCACTGATGTTGCATGTGAATGTGGAGTTGGTGGCATGTGAAACGAACATGTGGAGCATTCGTTTGTGTGGGATGCTGACCAAGCTTCATTTCTGTCCTAGGCACGCAAAGGGCACTAAGCATAGAGTGTGAAAACTGAGTTTCCTTGAGAGCTGCTTGGAAGCCTGATGGTGTGTGAAGTTAGTGAGCCAAATGGAGTTGTTCTCCCACAAGAACCACTCGGCTGATCCTTCTTCAATATGCCTTTCACCAACATGCAGTGTTTCCTTGATTGAATTAGCTCTCACACCAATATTTGCGTCTAGAGCCTTTGCATTGAGGGCTATCTGAAAACGGCTGTGGCGCTGATGTTGCCTGTGAATGTGGAGTTGGTGGCATGTGAAACCCGCATGTGGAGCATTCGTTTGTGTGGGATGCTGACCAAGCTTCATTTCTGTCCCAGGCACACAAAGGGCACTAAGCATAGAGTGTGAAAACTGAGTTTCCTTGAGAGCTGCTTGGAAGCCTGATGGTGTGTGAAGTTAGTGAGCAAAATGGAGTTGTTCTCCCACAAGAACTACTCGGCTGATCCTTCTTCAATATGCCCTTCACCAACATGCAGTGTTTCCTTGATTGAATTAGCTCTCACACCAATATTTGCGTCTAGAGCCTTTGCATTGAGGGCTATCTGAAAACGGCTGTGGCGCTGAAGTTGCCTGTCAATGTGGAGTTGGTGGCATGTGAAACCCACATGTGGAGCATTCGTTTGTGTGGGATGCTCTACCAGGTTCATTCCTAGATAATGCACTCAAAGGTCACTAAGCATAGAGTGTGAAAACTGAGTTTCCTTGAGAGCTGCTTGAAAGCCTGATGGTGTGTGAAGTTAGTGAGCCAAATGGAGTTGTTCTCCCACAAGAGCCACTCGGCTGATCCTTCTTCAATATGCCCTTCACCAACATGCAGTGTTTCCTTGATTGAATTAGCTCTCACACCAATATTTGCGTCTAGAGCCTTTGCATTGAGGGCTATCTGAAAACGGCTGTGGCGCTGATGTTGCCTGTGAATGTGGAGTTGGTGGCATGTGAAACCCGCATGTGGAGCATTCGTTTGTGTGGGATGCTGACCAAGCTTCATTTCTGTCCCAGGCACACAAAGGGCACTAAGCATAGAGTGTGAAAACTGAGTTTCCTTGAGAGCTGCTTGGAAGCCTGATGGTGTGTGAAGTTAGTGAGCCAAATGGAGTTGTTCTCCCACAAGAACTACTCGGCTGATCCTTCTTCAATATGCCCTTCACCAACATGCAGTGTTTCCTTGATTGAATTAGCTCTCACACCAATATTTGCGTCTAGAGCCTTTGCATTGAGGGCTATCTGAAAACGGCTGTGGCGCTGAAGTTGCCTGTGAATGTGGAGTTGGTGGCATGTGAAACCCGCATGTGGAGCATTCGTTTGTGTTATGCTCTACCAGGTTCATTCCTAGATAATGCACTCAAAGGGCACTAAGCATAGAGTGTGAAAACTGAGATTCCTTGAGAGCTGCTTGGAAGCCTGATGGTGTGTGAAGTTAGTGAGCCAAATGGAGTTGTTCTCCCACAAGAACCACTCGGCTGATCCTTCTTCAATATGCCCTTCACCAACATGCAGTGTTTCCTTGATTGAATTAGCTCTCACACCAATATTTGCGTCTAGAGCCTTTGCATTGAGGGCTATCTGAAAACGGCTGTGGTGCTGAAGTTGCCTGTGAATGTGGAGTTGGTGGCATGTGAAACCCGCATGTGGAGCATTCGTTTGTGTGGGATGCTCTACCAGGTTCATTCCTAGATAACGCACTCAAAGGGCACTAAACATAGAGTATGAAACCTCAGTTTCCTTGAGAGCTGCTTGGAAGCCTGATGGTGTGTGAAGTTAGTGAGCCAAATGGAGTTGTTCTCCCACAAGAACCACTCGGCTGATCCTTCTTCAATATGCCCTTCACCAGCATGCAGTGTTTCCTTGATTGAATTAGCTCTCACACCAATATTTGCGTCTAGAGCCTTTGCATTGAGGGCTATCTGAAAACGGCTGTGGCGCTGATGTTGCCTGTGAATGTGGAGTTGGTGGCATGTGAAACCCGCATGTGGAGCATTCGTTTGTGTGGGATGCTGACCAAGCTTCATTTCTGTCCCAGGCACACAAAGGGCACTAAGCATAGAGTGTGAAAACTGAGTTTCCTTGAGAGCTGCTTGGAAGCCTGATGGTGTGTGAAGTTAGTGAGCCAAATGGAGTTGTTCTCCCACAAGAACTACTCGGCTGATCCTTCTTCAATATGCCCTTCACCAACATGCAGTGTTTCCTTGATTGAATTAGCTCTCACACCAATATTTGCGTCTAGAGCCTTTGCATTGAGGGCTATCTGAAAACGGCTGTGGCGCTGAAGTTGCCTGTGAATGTGGAGTTGGTGGCATGTGAAACCCGCATGTGGAGCATTCGTTTGTGTGGGATGCTTTACCAGGTTCATTCCTAGATAATGCACTCAAAGGGCACTAAGCATAGAGTGTGAAAACTGAGTTTCCTTGAGAGCTGCTTGGAAGCCTGATGGTGTGTGAAGTTAGTGAGCCAAATGGAGTTGTTCTCCCACAAGAACCACTCGGCTGATCCTTCTTCAATATGCCCTTCACCAACATGCAATGTTTCCTTGATTGAATTAGCTCTCACACAAATATTTGCGTCTAGAGCCTTTGCATTGAGGGCTATCTGAAAACGGCTGGGGCGCTGAAGTTGCCTGTGAATGTGGAGTTGGTGGCATGTGAAACCCGCATGTGGAGCATTCGTTTGTGTGGGATGCTCTACCAGGTTCATTCCTAGATAATGCACTCAAAGGGCACTAAGCATAGAGTGTGAAAACTGAGTTTCCTTGAGAGCTGCTTGGAAGCCTGATGGTGTGTGACGTTAGTGAGCCAAATGGAGTTGTTCTCCCACAAGAACCACTCGGTTGATCCTTCTTCAATATGCCCTTCACCAACATGCAGTGTTTCCTTGATTGAATTAGCTCTCACACCAATATTTGCGTCTAGAGCCTTTGCATTGAGGGCTATCTGAAAACGGCTGTGGCGCTGAAGTTGCCTGTGAATGTGGAGTTGGTGGCATGTGAAACCCGCATGTGAAGCATTCGTTTGTGTTATGCTCTACCAGGTTCATTCCTAGATAATGCACTCATAGGGCACTAAGCATAGAGTGTGAAAACTGAGTTTCCTTGAGAGCTGCTTGGAAGCCTGATGGTGTGTGAAGTTAGTGAGCCAAATGGAGTTGTTCTCCCACAAGAACCACTCGGCTGATCCTTCTTCAATATGCCCTTCACCAACATGCAGTGTTTCCTTCATTGAATTAGCTCTCACACCAATATTTGCGTCTAGAGCCTTTGCATTGAGGGCTATCTGAAAACGGCTGTGGCGCTGAAGTTGCCTGAGAATGTGGAGTTGGTGGCATGTGAAACCCGCATGTGGAGCATTCGTTTGTGTGGGATGTTGACCAAGCTTCATTTCAGTCCTAGGCACACATAGAGCACTAAGCATAGAGTGTGAAAACTGAGTTTCCTTGAGAGCTGCTTGGAAGCCTGATGGTGTGTGAAGTTAGTGAGCCAAATGGAGTTGTTCTCCCACAAGAACCACTCGGCTGATCCTTCTTCAATATGCCCTTCACCAACATGCAGTGTTTCCTTGATTGAATTAGCTCTCACACCAATATTTGCGTCTAGAGCCTTTGCATTGAGGGCTATCTGAAAACGGCTGTGGCGCTGAAGTTGCCTGTGAATGTGGAGTTGGTGGCATGTGAAACCCGCATGTGGAGCATTCGTTTGTGTGGGATGCTCTACCAGGTTCATTCCTAGATAATGCACTCAAAGGGCACTAAGCATAGAGTGTGAAAACTGAGTTTCTTGAGAGCTGCTTGGAAGCCTGATGGTGTGTGAAGTTAGTGAGCCAAATGGAGTTGTTCTCCCACAAGAACCACTCGGCTGATCCTTCTTCAATATGCCCTTCACCAGCATGCAGTGTTTCCTTGATTGAATTAGCTCTCACACCAATATTTGCGTCTAGAGCCTTTGCATTGAGGGCTATCTGAAAACGGCTGTGGCGCTGAAGTTGCCTGTGAATGTGGAGTTGGTGGCATGTGAAACCCACATGTGGAGCATTCGTTTGTGTGGGATGCTGACCAAGCTTAATTTCTGTCCTAGGCACACAAAGGGCACTAAGCATAGAGTGTGAAAACTGAGTTTCCTTGAGAGCTGCTTGGAAGCCTGATGGTGTGTGAAGTTAGTGAGCCAAATGGAGTTGTTCTCCCACAAGAACCACTCGGCTGATCCTTCTTCAATATACCCTTCACCAACATGCAGTGTTTCCTTGATTGAATTAGCTCTCACACCAATATTTGCGTCTAGAGCCTTTGCATTGAGGGCTATCTGAAAACGGCTGTGGCGCTGAAGTTGCCTGTGAATGTGGAGTTGGTGGCATGTGAAACCCGCATGTGGAGCATTCGTTTGTGTGGGATGCTCTACCAGGTTCATTCCTAGATAATGCACTCAAAGGGCACTAAGCATAGAGTGTGAAAACTGAGTTTCCTTGAGAGCTGCTTGGAAGCCTGATGGTGTGTGAAGTTAGTGAGCCAAAAGGAGTTGTTCTCCCACAAGAACTACTCGGCTGATCCTTCTTCAATATGCCCTTCACCAACATGCAGTGTTTCCTTGATTGAATTAGCTCTCACACCAATATTTGCGTCTAGAGCCTTTGCATTGAGGGCTATCTGAAAACGGCTGTGGCGCTGAAGTTGCCTGTGAATGTGGAGTTGGTGGCATGTGAAACCCGCATGTGGAGCATTCGTTTGTGTGGGATGTTGACCAAGCTTCATTTCAGTCCTAGGCACACATAGAGCACTAAGCATAGAGTGTGAAAACTGAGTTTCCTTGAGAGCTGCTTGGAAGCCTGATGGTGTGTGAAGTTAGTGAGCCAAATGGAGTTGTTCTCCCACAAGAACCACTCGGCTGATCCTTCTTTAATATGCCCTTCACCAACATGCAGTGTTTCCTTGATTGAATTAGCTCTCACACCAATATTTGCGTCTAGAGCCTTTGCATTGAGGGCTATCTGAAAACGGCTGTGGCGCTGAAGTTGCCTGTGAATGTGGAGTTGGTGGCATGTGAAACCCGCATGTGGAGCATTCGTTTGTGTGGGATGCTCTACCAGGTTCATTCCTAGATAATGCACTCAAAGGGCACTAAGCATAGAGTGTGAAAACTGAGTTTCCTTGAGAGCTGCTTGGAAGCCTGATGGTGTGTGAAGTTAGTGAGCCAAATGGAGTTGTTCTCCCACAAGAACTACTCGACTGATCCTTCTTCAATATGCCCTTCACCAACATGCAGTGTTTCCTTGATTGAATTAGCTCTCACACCAATATTTGCGTCTAGAGCCTTTGCATTGAGGGCTATCTGAAAACGGCTGTGGCGCTGAAGTTGCCTGAGAATGTGGAGTTGGTGGCATGTGAAACCCGCATGTGGAGCATTCGTTTGTGTGGGATGTTGACCAAGCTTCATTTCAGTCCTAGGCACACATAGAGCACTAAGCATAGAGTGTGAAAACTGAGTTTCCTTGAGAGCTGCTTGGAAGCCTGATGGTGTGTGAAGTTAGTGAGCCAAATGGAGTTGTTCTCCCACAAGAACCACTCGGCTGATCCTTCTTCAATATGCCCTTCACCAACATGCAGTGTTTCCTTGATTGAATTAGCTCTCACACCAATATTTGCGTCTAGAGCCTTTGCATTGAGGGCTATCTGAAAACGGCTGTGGCGCTGAAGTTGCCTGTGAATGTGGAGTTGGTGGCATGTGAAACCCGCATGTGGAGCATTCGTTTGTGTGGGATGCTCTACCAGGTTCATTTCAGTCCTAGCCATACAAAGGGAACTAAGCATAGAGTGTGAAAACTGAGTTTCCTTGAGAGCTGCTTGGAAGCCTGATGGTGTGTGAAGTTAGTGAGCCAAATGGAGTTGTTCTCCCACAAGAACCACTCGGCTGATCCTTCTTCAATATGCCCTTCACCAACATGCAGTGTTTCCTTGATTGAATTAGCTCTCACACCAATATTTGCGTCTAGAGCCTTTGCATTGAGGGCTATCTGAAAACGGCTGTGGCGCTGAAGTTGCCTGTGAATGTGGAGTTGGTGGCATGTGAAACCCGCATGTGGAGCATTCGTTTGTGTGGGATGCTCTACCAGGTTCATTCCTAGATAATGCACTCAAAGGGCACTAAGCATAGAGTGTGAAAACTGAGTTTCCTTGAGAGCTGCTTGGAAGCCTGATGGTGTGTGAAGTTAGTGAGCCAAATGGAGTTGTTCTCCCACAAGAACTACTCGGCTGATCCTTCTTCAATATGCCCTTCACCAACATGCAGTGTTTCCTTGATTGAATTAGCTCTCACACCAATATTTGCGTCTAGAGCCTTTGCATTGAGGGCTATCTGAAAACGGCTGTGGCGCTGAAGTTGCCTGTGAATGTGGAGTTGGTGGCATGTGAAACCCGCATGTGGAGCATTCGTTTGTGTTATGCTCTACCAGGTTCATTCCTAGATAATGCACTCAAAGGGCACTAAGCATAGAGTGTGAAAACTGAGTTTCCTTGAGAGCTGCTTGGAAGCCTGATGGTGTGTGAAGTTAGTGAGCCAAATGGAGTTGTTCTCCCACAAGAACTACTCGGCTGATCCTTCTTCAATATGCCCTTCACCAACATGCAGTGTTTCCTTGATTGAATTAGCTCTCACACCAATATTTGCGTCTAGAGCCTTTGCATTGAGGGCTATCTGAAAACGGCTGTGGCGCTGAAGTTGCCTGTGAATGTGGAGTTGGTGGCATGTGAAACCCGCATGTGGAGCATTCGTTTATGTGGGATGCTCTCCAAGCTTCATTTCAGTCCTAGGCACTCATAGGGCACTAAGCATAGAGTTTGAAAACTGAGTTTCCTTGAGAGCTGCTTGGAAGCCTGATGGTGTGTGAAGTTAGTGAGCCAAATGGAGTTGTTCTCCCACAAGAACCACTCGGCTGATCCTTCTTCAATATGCCCTTCACCAACATGCAGTGTTTCCTTGATTGAATTAGCTCTCACACCAATATTTGCGTCTAGAGCCTTTGCATTGAGGGCTATCTGAAAACGGCTGTGGCGCTGAAGTTGCCTGTGAATGTGGAGTTGGTGGCATGTGAAACCCGCATGTGGAGCATTCGTTTGTGTGGGATGCTCTACCAGGTTCATTCCTAAATAATGCACTCAAAGGGCACTAAGCATAGAGTGTGAAAACTGAGTTTCCTTGAGAGCTGCTTGGAAGCCTGATGGTGTGTGACGTTAGTGAGCCAAATGGAGTTGTTCTCCCACAAGAACCACTCGGTTGATCCTTCTTCAATATGCCCTTCACCAACATGCAGTGTTTCCTTGATTGAATTAGCTCTCACACCAATATTTGCGTCTAGAGCCTTTGCATTGAGGGCTATCTGAAAACGGCTGTGGCGCTGAAGTTGCCTGTGAATGTGGAGTTGGTGGCATGTGAAACCCGCATGTGAAGCATTCGTTTGTGTTATGCTCTACCAGGTTCATTCCTAGATAATGCACTCATAGGGCACTAAGCATAGAGTGTGAAAACTGAGTTTCCTTGAGAGCTGCTTGGAAGCCTGATGGTGTGTGAAGTTAGTGAGCCAAATGGAGTTGTTCTCCCACAAGAACCACTCGGCTGATCCTTCTTCAATATGCCCTTCACCAACATGCAGTGTTTCCTTGATTGAATTAGCTCTCACACCAATATTTGCGTCTAGAGCCTTTGCATTGAGGGCTATCTGAAAACGGCTGTGGCGCTGATGTTGCCTGTGAATGTGGAGTTGGTGGCATGTGAAACCCGCATGTGGAGCATTCGTTTGTGTGGGATGCTGACCAAGCTTCATTTCAGTCCTAGGCACACAAAGGGCACTAAGCATAGAGTGTGAAAACTGAGTTTCCTTGAGAGCTGCTTGGAAGCCTGATGGTGTGTGAAGTTAGTGAGCCAAATGGAGTTGTTCTCCCACAAGAACTACTCGGCTGATCCTTCTTCAATATGCCCTTCACCAACATGCAGTGTTTCCTTGATTGAATTAGCTCTCACACCAATATTTGCGTCTAGAGCCTTTGCATTAAGGGCTATCTGAAAACGGCTGTGGCGCTGAAGTAGCCTGAGAATGTGGAGTTGGTGGCATGTGAAACCCGCATGTGGAGCATTCGTTTGTGTGGGATGTTGACCAAGCTTCATTTCAGTCCTAGGCACACATAGAGCACTAAGCATAGAGTGTGAAAACTGAGTTTCCTTGAGAGCTGCTTGGAAGCCTGATGGTGTGTGACGTTAGTGAGCCAAATGGAGTTGTTCTCCCACAAGAACCACTCGGCTGATCCTTCTTCAATATGCCCTTCACCAACATGCAGTGTTTCCTTGATTGAATTAGCTCTCACACCAATATTTGCGTCTAGAGCCTTTGCATTGAGGGCTATCTGAAAACGGCTGTGGCGCTGAAGTTGCCTGTGAATGTGGAGTTGGTGGCATGTGAAACCCGCATGTGGAGCATTCGTTTGTGTGGGATGCTCTACCAGGTTCATTCCTAGATAATGCACTCTAAGGGCACTAAGCATAGAGTGTGAAAACTGAGTTTCCTTGAGAGCTGCTTGGAAGCCTGATGGTGTGTGAAGTTAGTGAGCCAAATGGAGTTGTTCTCCCACAAGAACCACTCGGCTGATCCTTCTTCAATATGCCCTTCACCAACATGCAGTGTTTCCTTGATTGAATTACCTCTCACACCAATATTTGCGTCTAGAGCCTTTGCATTGAGGGCTATCTGAAAACGGCTGTGGCGCTGAAGTTGCCTGTGAATGTGGAGTTGGTGGCATGTGAAACCCGCATGTGGAGCATTCGTTTGTGTGGGATGCTCTACCTGGTTCATTCCTAGATAATGCACTCAAAGGGCACTAAGCATAGAGTGTGGAAACTGAGTTTCCTTGAGAGCTGCTTGGAAGCCTGATGGTGTGTGAAGTTAGTGAGCCAAATGGAGTTGTTCTCCCACAAGAACCACTCGGCTGATCCTTCTTCAATATGCCATTCACCAGCATGCAGTGTTTCCTTGATTGAATTAGCTCTCACACCAATATTTGCGTCTAGAGCCTTTGCATTGAGGGCTACCTGAAAACGGCTGTGGCGCTGAAGTTGCCTGTGAATGTGGAGTTGGTGGCATGTGAAACCCGCATGTGGAGCATTCGTTTGTGTGGGATGTTGACCAAGCTTCATTTCAGTCCTAGGCACACATAGAGCACTAAGCATAGAGTGTGAAAACTGAGTTTCCTTGAGAGCTGCTTGGAAGCCTGATGGTATGTCAAGCTAGTGAGCCAAATGGAGTTGTTCTCCCACAAGAACCTCTCGGCTGATCCTTCTTCAATATGCCCTTCACCAACATGCAGTGTTTCCTTGATTGAATTAGCTCTCACACCAATATTTGCGTCTAGAGCCTTTGCATTGAGGGCTATCTGAAAACGGCTGTGGCGCTGAAGTTGCCTGAGAATGTGGAGTTGGTGGCATGTGAAACCCGCATGTGGAGCATTCGTTCGTGTGGGATGTTGACCAAGCTTCATTTCCGTCCTAGGCACACATAGAGCACTAAGCATAGAGTGTGAAAACTGAGTTTCCTTGAGAGCTGCTTGGAAGCCTGATGGTGTGTGAAGTTAGTGAGCCAAATGGAGTTGTTCTCCCACAAGAACCACTCGGCTGATCCTTCTTCAATATGCCCTTCACCAACATGCAGTGTTTCCTTGATTGAATTAGCTCTCACACCAATATTTGCGTCTAGAGCCTTTGCATTGAGGGCTATCTGAAAACGGCTGTGGCGCTGAAGTTGCCTGTGAATGTGGAGTTGGTGGCATGTGAAACCCGCATGTGGAGCATTCGTTTGTGTGGGATGCTTTACCAGGTTCATTCCTAGATAATGCACTCTAAGGGCACTAAGCATAGAGTGTGGAAACTGAGTTTCCTTGAGAGCTGCTTGGAAGCCTGACGGTGTGTGAAGTTAGTGAGCCAAATGGAGTTGTTCTCCCACAAGAACCACTCGGCTGATCCTTCTTCAATATGCCCTTCACCAACATGCAGTGTTTACTTGATTGAATTAGCTCTCACACCAATATTTGCGTCTAGAGCCTTTGCATTGAGGGCTATCTGAAAACGGCTGTGGCGCTGAAGTTGCCTGTGAATGTGGAGTTGGTGGCATGTGAAACCCACATGTGAAGCATTCGTTTGTGTGGGATGCTCTACCAGGTTCATTTCAGTCCTAGCCATACAAAGGGAACTAAGCATAGAGTGTGAAAACTGAGTTTCCTTGAGAGCTGCTTGGAAGCCTGATGGTGTGTGAAGTTAGTGAGCCAAATGGAGTTGTTCTCCCACAAGAACAACTCGGCTGATCCTTCTTCAATATGCCCTTCACCAGCATGCAGTGTTTCCTTGATTGAATTAGCTCTCACACCAATATTTGCGTCTAGAGCCTTTGCATTGAGGGCTATCTGAAAACGGCTGTGGCGCTGAAGTTGCCTGTGAATGTGGAGTTGGTGGCATGTGAAACCCGCATGTGAAGCATTCGTTTGTGTGGGATGCTCTACCAGGTTCATTCCTAGATAATGCACTCAAAGGGCACTAAGCATAGAGTGTGAAAACTGAGTTTCCTTGAGAGCTGCTTGGAAGCCTGATGGTGTGTGAAGTTAGTGAGCCAAATGGAGTTGTTCTCCCACAAGAACCACTCGGCTGATCCTTCTTCAATATGCCCTTCACCAACATGCAGTGTTTCCTTGATTGAATTAGCTCTCACACCAATATTTGCGTCTAGAGCCTTTGCATTGAGGGCTATCTGAAAACGGCTGTGGCGCTGAAGTTGCCTGTGAATGTGGAGTTGGTGGCATGTGAAACCCACATGTGGAGCATTCGTTTGTGTGGGATGCTGACCAATCTTCATTTCTGTCCTAGGCACACAAAGGGCACTAAGCATAGAGTGTGAAAACTGAGTTTCCTTGAGAGCTGCTTGGAAGCCTGATGGTGTGTGAAGTTAGTGAGCCAAATGGAGTTGTTCTCCCACAAGAACCACTCGGCTGATCCTTCTTCAATATGCCCTTCACCAACATGCAGTGTTTCCTTGATTGAATTAGCTCTCACACCAATATTTGCGTCTAGAGCCTTTGCGTTGAGGGCTATCTGAAAACGGCTGTGGCGCTGAAGTTGCCTGTGAATGTGGAGTTGGTGGCATGTGAAACCCGCATGTGGAGCATTCGTTTGTGTGGGATGTTGACCAAGCTTCATTTCAGTCCTAGGCACACATAGAGCACTAAGCATAGAGTGTGAAAACTGAGTTTCATTGAGAGCTGTTGGAAGCCTGATGGTGTGTGAAGTTAGTGAGCCAAATGGAGTTGTTCTCCCACAAGAACTACTCGGCTGATCCTTCTTCAATATGCCCTTCACCAACATGCAGTGTTTCCTTGATTGAAATAGCTCTCACACCAATATTTGCGTCTAGAGCCTTTGCATTGAGGGCTATCTGAAAACGGCTGTGGCGCTGAAGTTGCCTGTGAATGTGGAGTTGGTGGCATGTGAAACCCGCATGTGGAGCATCCGTTTGTGTGGGATGCTCTACCAGGTTCATTCCTAGATAATGCACTCTAAGGGCACTAAGCATAGAGTGTGAAAACTGAGTTTCCTTGAGAGCTGCTTGGAAGCCTGATGGTGTGTGAAGTTAGTGAGCCAAATGGAGTTGTTCTCCCACAAGAACCACTCGGCTGATCCTTCTTCAATATGCCCTTCACCAACATGCAGTGTTTCCTTGATTAAATTAGCTCTCACACCAATATTTGCGTCTAGAGCCTTTGCATTGAGGGCTATCTGAAAACGGCTGTGGCGCTGAAGTTGCCTGTGAATGTGGAGTTGGTGGCATGTGAAACCCGCATGTGGAGCATTCGTTTGTGTGGGATGCTCTACCAGGTTCATTTCAGTCCTAGCCATACAAAGGGAACTAAGCATAGAGTGTGAAAACTGAGTTTCCTTGAGAGCTGCTTGGAAGCCTGATGGTGTGTGAAGTTAGTGAGCCAAATGGAGTTGTTCTCCCACAAGAACCACTCGGCTGATCCTTCTTCAATATGCCCTTCACCAACATGCAGTGTTTCCTTGATTGAATTAGCTCTCACACCAATATTTGCGTCTAGAGCCTTTGCATTGAGGGCTATCTGAAAACGGCTGTGGCGCTGAAGTTGCCTGTGAATGTGGAGTTGGTGGCATGTGAAACCCGCATGTGGAGCATTCGTTTGTGTGGGATGCTCTACCAGGTTCATTCCTAGATAATGCACTCAAAGGGCACTAAGCATAGAGTGTGAAAACTGAGTTTCCTTGAGAGCTGCTTGGAAGCCTGACGGTGTGTGAAGTTAGTGAGCCAAATGGAGTTGTTCTCCCACAAGAACCACTCGGCTGATCCTTCTTCAATATGCCCTTCACCAACATGCAGTGTTTACTTGATTGAATTAGCTCTCACACCAATATTTGCGTCTAGAGCCTTTGCATTGAGGGCTATCTGAAAACGGCTGTGGCGCTGAAGTTGCCTGTGAATGTGGAGTTGGTGGCATGTGAAACCCGCATGTGAAGCATTCGTTTGTGTGGGATGCTCTACCAGGTTCATTCCTAGATAATGCACTCAAAGGGCACTAAGCATAGAGTGTGAAAACTGAGTTTCCTTGAGAGCTGCTTGGAAGCCTGATGGTGTGTGAAGTTAGTGAGCCAAATGGAGTTGTTCTCCCACAAGAACCACTCGGCTGATCCTTCTTCAATATGCCCTTCACCAACATGCAGTGTTTCCTTGATTGAATTAGCTCTCACACCAATATTTGCGTCTAGAGCCTTTGCATTGAGGGCTATCTGAAAACGGCTGTGGCGCTGAAGTTGCCTGTGAATGTGGAGTTGGTGGCATGTGAAACCCACATGTGGAGCATTCGTTTGTGTGGGATGCTGACCAATCTTCATTTCTGTCCTAGGCACACAAAGGGCACTAAGCATAGAGTGTGAAAACTGAGTTTCCTTGAGAGCTGCTTGGAAGCCTGATGGTGTGTGAAGTTAGTGAGCCAAATGGAGTTGTTCTCCCACAAGAACCACTCGGCTGATCCTTCTTCAATATGCCCTTCACCAACATGCAGTGTTTCCTTGATTGAATTAGCTCTCACACCAATATTTGCGTCTAGAGCCTTTGCGTTGAGGGCTATCTGAAAACGGCTGTGGCGCTGAAGTTGCCTGTGAATGTGGAGTTGGTGGCATGTGAAACCCGCATGTGGAGCATTCGTTTGTGTGGGATGTTGACCAAGCTTCATTTCAGTCCTAGGCACACATAGAGCACTAAGCATAGAGTGTGAAAACTGAGTTTCATTGAGAGCTGTTGGAAGCCTGATGGTGTGTGAAGTTAGTGAGCCAAATGGAGTTGTTCTCCCACAAGAACTACTCGGCTGATCCTTCTTCAATATGCCCTTCACCAACATGCAGTGTTTCCTTGATTGAAATAGCTCTCACACCAATATTTGCGTCTAGAGCCTTTGCATTGAGGGCTATCTGAAAACGGCTGTGGCGCTGAAGTTGCCTGTGAATGTGGAGTTGGTGGCATGTGAAACCCGCATGTGGAGCATTCGTTTGTGTGGGATGCTCTACCAGGTTCATTCCTAGATAATGCACTCTAAGGGCACTAAGCATAGAGTGTGAAAACTGAGTTTCCTTGAGAGCTGCTTGGAAGCCTGATGGTGTGTGAAGTTAGTGAGCCAAATGGAGTTGTTCTCCCACAAGAACCACTCGGCTGATCCTTCTTCAATATGCCCTTCACCAACATGCAGTGTTTCCTTGATTAAATTAGCTCTCACACCAATATTTGCGTCTAGAGCCTTTGCATTGAGGGCTATCTGAAAACGGCTGTGGCGCTGAAGTTGCCTGTGAATGTGGAGTTGGTGGCATGTGAAACCCGCATGTGGAGCATTCGTTTGTGTGGGATGCTCTACCAGGTTCATTTCAGTCCTAGCCATACAAAGGGAACTAAGCATAGAGTGTGAAAACTGAGTTTCCTTGAGAGCTGCTTGGAAGCCTGATGGTGTGTGAAGTTAGTGAGCCAAATGGAGTTGTTCTCCCACAAGAACCACTCGGCTGATCCTTCTTCAATATGCCCTTCACCAACATGCAGTGTTTCCTTGATTGAATTAGCTCTCACACCAATATTTGCGTCTAGAGCCTTTGCATTGAGGGCTATCTGAAAACGGCTGTGGCGCTGAAGTTGCCTGTGAATGTGGAGTTGGTGGCATGTGAAACCCGCATGTGGAGCATTCGTTTGTGTGGGATGCTCTACCAGGTTCATTCCTAGATAATGCACTCAAAGGGCACTAAGCATAGAGTGTGAAAACTGAGTTTCCTTGAGAGCTGCTTGGAAGCCTGACGGTGTGTGAAGTTAGTGAGCCAAATGGAGTTGTTCTCCCACAAGAACCACTCGGCTGATCCTTCTTCAATATGCCCTTCACCAACATGCAGTGTTTACTTGATTGAATTAGCTCTCACACCAATATTTGCGTCTAGAGCCTTTGCATTGAGGGCTATCTGAAAACGGCTGTGGCGCTGAAGTTGCCTGTGAATGTGGAGTTGGTGGCATGTGAAACCCGCATGTGGAGCATTCGTTTGTGTGGGATGCTCTACCAGGTTCATTTCAGTCCTAGCCATACAAAGGGAACTAAGCATAGAGTGTGAAAACTGAGTTTCCTTGAGAGCTGCTTGGAAGCCTGATGGTGTGTGAAGTTAGTGAGCCAAATGGAGTTGTTCTCCCACAAGAACCACTCGGCTGATCCTTCTTCAATATGCCCTTCACCAGCACGCAGTGTTTCCTTGATTGAATTAGCTCTCACACCAATATTTGCGTCTAGAGCCTTTGCATTGAGGGCTATCTGAAAACGGCTGTGGCGCTGAAGTTGCCTGTGAATGTGGAGTTGGTGGCATGTGAAACCCGCATGTGGAGCATTCGTTTGTGTGGGATGCTCTACCAGGTTCATTCCTAGATAATGCACTCAAAGGGCACTAAGCATAGAGTGTGAAAACTGAGTTTCCTTGAGAGCTGCTTGGAAGCCTGATGGTGTGTGAAGTTAGTGAGCCAAATGGAGTTGTTCTCCCACAAGAACCACTCGGCTGATCCTTCTTCAATATGCCCTTCACCAGCATGCAGTGTTTCCTTGATTGAATTAGCTCTCACACCAATATTTGCGTCTAGAGCCTTTGCATTGAGGGCTATCTGAAAACGGCTGTGGCGCTGAAGTTGCCTGTGAATGTGGAGTTGGTGGCATGTGAAACCCGCATGTGAAGCATTCGTTTGTGTGGGATGCTCTACCAGGTTCATTCCTAGATAATGCACTCAAAGGGCACTAAGCATAGAGTGTGAAAACTGAGTTTCCTTGAGAGCTGCTTGGAAGCCTGACGGTGTGTGAAGTTAGTGAGCCAAATGGAGTTGTTCTCCCACAAGAACCACTCGGCTGATCCTTCTTCAATATGCCCTTCACCAACATGCAGTGTTTACTTGATTGAATTAGCTCTCACACCAATATTTGCGTCTAGAGCCTTTGCATTGAGGGCTATCTGAAAACGGCTGTGGCGCTGAAGTTGCCTGTGAATGTGGAGTTGGTGGCATGTGAAACCCGCATGTGAAGCATTCGTTTGTGTGGGATGCTCTACCAGGTTCATTCCTAGATAATGCACTCAAAGGGCACTAAGCATAGAGTGTGAAAACTGAGTTTCCTTGAGAGCTGCTTGGAAGCCTGATGGTGTGTGAAGTTAGTGAGCCAAATGGAGTTGTTCTCCCACAAGAACCACTCGGCTGATCCTTCTTCAATATGCCATTCACCAACATGCAGTGTTTCCTTGATTGAATTAGCTCTCACACCAATATTTGCGTCTAGAGCCTTTGCATTGAGGGCTATCTGAAAACGGCTGTGGCGCTGAAGTTGCCTGTGAATGTGGAGTTGGTGGCATGTGAAACCCACATGTGGAGCATTCGTTTGTGTGGGATGCTGACCAATCTTCATTTCTGTCCTAGGCACACAAAGGGCACTAAGCATAGAGTGTGAAAACTGAGTTTCCTTGAGAGCTGCTTGGAAGCCTGATGGTGTGTGAAGTTAGTGAGCCAAATGGAGTTGTTCTCCCACAAGAACCACTCGGCTGATCCTTCTTCAATATGCCCTTCACCAACATGCAGTGTTTCCTTGATTGAATTAGCTGTCACACCAATATTTGCGTCTAGAGCCTTTGCGTTGAGGGCTATCTGAAAACGGCTGTGGCGCTGAAGTTGCCTGTGAATGTGGAGTTGGTGGCATGTGAAACCCGCATGTGGAGCATTCGTTTGTGTGGGATGTTGACCAAGCTTCATTTCAGTCCTAGGCACACATAGAGCACTAAGCATAGAGTGTGAAAACTGAGTTTCATTGAGAGCTGTTGGAAGCCTGATGGTGTGTGAAGTTAGTGAGCCAAATGGAGTTGTTCTCCCACAAGAACTACTCGGCTGATCCTTCTTCAATATGCCCTTCACCAACATGCAGTGTTTCCTTGATTGAAATAGCTCTCACACCAATATTTGCGTCTAGAGCCTTTGCATTGAGGGCTATCTGAAAACGGCTGTGGCGCTGAAGTTGCCTGTGAATGTGGAGTTGGTGGCATGTGAAACCCGCATGTGGAGCATTCGTTTGTGTGGGATGCTCTACCAGGTTCATTCCTAGATAATGCACTCTAAGGGCACTAAGCATAGAGTGTGAAAACTGAGTTTCCTTGAGAGCTGCTTGGAAGCCTGATGGTGTGTGAAGTTAGTGAGCCAAATGGAGTTGTTCTCCCACAAGAACCACTCGGCTGATCCTTCTTCAATATGCCCTTCACCAACATGCAGTGTTTCCTTGATTAAATTAGCTCTCACACCAATATTTGCGTCTAGAGCCTTTGCATTGAGGGCTATCTGAAAACGGCTGTGGCGCTGAAGTTGCCTGTGAATGTGGAGTTGGTGGCATGTGAAACCCGCATGTGGAGCATTCGTTTGTGTGGGATGCTCTACCAGGTTCATTTCAGTCCTAGCCATACAAAGGGAACTAAGCATAGAGTGTGAAAACTGAGTTTCCTTGAGAGCTGCTTGGAAGCCTGATGGTGTGTGAAGTTAGTGAGCCAAATGGAGTTGTTCTCCCACAAGAACCACTCGGCTGATCCTTCTTCAATATGCCCTTCACCAACATGCAGTGTTTCCTTGATTGAATTAGCTCTCACACCAATATTTGCGTCTAGAGCCTTTGCATTGAGGGCTATCTGAAAACGGCTGTGGCGCTGAAGTTGCCTGTGAATGTGGAGTTGGTGGCATGTGAAACCCGCATGTGGAGCATTCGTTTGTGTGGGATGCTCTACCAGGTTCATTCCTAGATAATGCACTCAAAGGGCACTAAGCATAGAGTGTGAAAACTGAGTTTCCTTGAGAGCTGCTTGGAAGCCTGACGGTGTGTGAAGTTAGTGAGCCAAATGGAGTTGTTCTCCCACAAGAACCACTCGGCTGATCCTTCTTCAATATGCCCTTCACCAACATGCAGTGTTTACTTGATTGAATTAGCTCTCACACCAATATTTGCGTCTAGAGCCTTTGCATTGAGGGCTATCTGAAAACGGCTGTGGCGCTGAAGTTGCCTGTGAATGTGGAGTTGGTGGCATGTGAAACCCGCATGTGGAGCATTCGTTTGTGTGGGATGCTCTACCAGGTTCATTTCAGTCCTAGCCATACAAAGGGAACTAAGCATAGAGTGTGAAAACTGAGTTTCCTTGAGAGCTGCTTGGAAGCCTGATGGTGTGTGAAGTTAGTGAGCCAAATGGAGTTGTTCTCCCACAAGAACCACTCGGCTGATCCTTCTTCAATATGCCCTTCACCAACACGCAGTGTTTCCTTGATTGAATTAGCTCTCACACCAATATTTGCGTCTAGAGCCTTTGCATTGAGGGCTATCTGAAAACGGCTGTGGCGCTGAAGTTGCCTGTGAATGTGGAGTTGGTGGCATGTGAAACCCGCATGTGGAGCATTCGTTTGTGTGGGATGCTCTACCAGGTTCATTCCTAGATAATGCACTCAAAGGGCACTAAGCATAGAGTGTGAAAACTGAGTTTCCTTGAGAGCTGCTTGGAAGCCTGATGGTGTGTGAAGTTAGTGAGCCAAATGGAGTTGTTCTCCCACAAGAACCACTCGGCTGATCCTTCTTCAATATGCCCTTCACCAGCATGCAGTGTTTCCTTGATTGAATTAGCTCTCACACCAATATTTGCGTCTAGAGCCTTTGCATTGAGGGCTATCTGAAAACGGCTGTGGCGCTGAAGTTGCCTGTGAATGTGGAGTTGGTGGCATGTGAAACCCGCATGTGAAGCATTCGTTTGTGTGGTATGCTCTACCAGGTTCATTCCTAGATAATGCACTCAAAGGGCACTAAGCATAGAGTGTGAAAACTGAGTTTCCTTGAGAGCTGCTTGGAAGCCTGATGGTGTGTGAAGTTAGTGAGCCAAATGGAGTTGTTCTCCCACAAGAACCACTCGGCTGATCCTTCTTCAATATGCCCTTCACCAACATGCAGTGTTTCCTTGATTGAATTAGCTCTCACACCAATATTTGCGTCTAGAGCCTTTGCATTGAGGGCTATCTGAAAACGGCTGTGGCGCTGAAGTTGCCTGTGAATGTGGAGTTGGTGGCATGTGAAACCCGCATGTGGAGCATTCGTTTGTGTGGGATGCTCTACCAGGTTCATTCCTAGATAATGCACTCAAACGGCACTAAACATAGAGTGTGAAAACTGAGTTTCCTTGAGAGCTGCTTGGAAGCCTGATGGTGTGTGAAGTTAGTGAGCCAAATGGAGTTGTTCTCCCACAAGAACCACTCGGCTGATCCTTCTTCAATATGCCCTTCACCAGCATGCAGTGTTTCCTTGATTGAATTAGCTCTCACACCAATATTTGCGTCTAGAGCCTTTGCATTGAGGGCTATCTGAAAACGGCTGTGGCGCTGATGTTGCCTGTGAATGTGGGGTTGGTGGCATGTGAAACCCACATGTGGAGCATTCGTTTGTGTGGGATGCTGACCAATCTTCATTTCTGTCCTAGGCACACATAGAGCACTAAGCATAGAGTGTGAAAACTGAGTTTCCTTGAGAGCTGCTTGGAAGCCTGATGGTGTGTGAAGTTAGTGAGCCAAATGGAGTTGTTCTCCCACAAGAACCACTCGGCTGATCCTTCTTCAATATGCCCTTCACCAACACGCAGTGTTTCCTTGATTGAATTAGCTCTCACACCAATATTTGCGTCTAGAGCCTTTGCGTTGAGGTCTATCTGAAAACGGCTGTGGCGCTGAAGTTGCCTGTGAATGTGGAGTTGGTGGCATGTGAAACCCGCATGTGGAGCATTCGTTTGTGTGGGATGTTGACCAAGCTTCATTTCAGTCCTAGGCACACATAGAGCACTAAGCATAGAGTGTGAAAACTGAGTTTCATTGAGAGCTGTTGGAAGCCTGATGGTGTGTGAAGTTAGTGAGCCAAATGGAGTTGTTCTCCCACAAGAACCACTTGGCTGATCCTTCTTCAATATGCCCTTCACCAACATGCAGTGCTTCCTTGATTGAAATAGCTCTCACACCAATATTTGCGTCTAGAGCCTTTGCATTGAGGGCTATCTGAAAACGGCTGTGGCGCTGAAGTTGCCTGTGAATGTGGAGTTGGTGGCATGTGAAACCCGCATGTGGAGCATTCGTTTGTGTGGGATGCTCTACCAGGTTTATTTCAGTCCCAGCCATACAAAGGGAACTAAGCATAGAGTGTGAAAACTGAGTTTCCTTGAGAGCTGCTTGGAAGCCTGATGGTGTGTGAAGTTAGTGAGCCAAATGGAGTTGTTCTCCCACAAGAACCACTCGGCTGATCCTTCTTCAATATGCCCTTCACCAACATGCAGTGTTTCCTTGATTGAATTAGCTCTCACACCAATATTTGCGTCTAGAGCCTTTGCATTGAGGGCTATCTGAAAACGGCTGTGGCGCTGAAGTTGCCTGTGAATGTGGAGTTGGTGGCATGTGAAACCCGCATGTGGAGCATTCGTTTGTGTGGGATGCTCTACCAGGTTCATTCCTAGATAATGCACTCAAAGGGCACTAAGCATAGAGTGTGAAAACTGAGTTTCCTTGAGAGCTGCTTGGAAGCCTGATGGTGTGTGAAGTTAGTGAGCCAAATGGAGTTGTTCTCCCACAAGAACCACTCGGCTGATCCTTCTTCAATATGCCCTTCACCAGCATGCAGTGTTTCCTTGATTGAATTAGCTCTCACACCAATATTTGCGTCTAGAGCCTTTGCATTGAGGGCTATCTGAAAACGGCTGTGGCGCTGAAGTTGCCTGTGAATGTGGAGTTGGTGGCATGTGAAACCCGCATGTGGAGCATTCGTTTGTGTCGGATGCTCTACCAGGTTCATTCCTAGATAATGCACTCAAAGGGCACTAAGCATAGAGTGTGAAAACTGAGTTTCCTTGAGAGCTGCTTGGAAGCCTGATGGTGTGTGAAGTTAGTGAGCCAAATGGAGTTGTTCTCCCACAAGAACCACTCGGCTGATCCTTCTTCAATATGCCCTTCACCAACATGCAGTGTTTCCTTGATTGAATTAGCTCTCACACCAATATTTGCGTCTAGAGCCTTTGCATTGAGGGCTATCTGAAAACGGCTGTGGCGCTGAAGTTGCCTGAGACTGTGGAGTTGGTGGCATGTGAAACCCGCATGTGGAGCATTCGTTTGTGTGGGATGTTGACCAAGCTTCATTTCTGTCCTAGGCACACATAGAGCACTAAGCATAGAGTGTGAAAACTGAGTTTCCTTGAGAGCTGCTTGGAAGCCTGAAGGTGTGTGAAGTTAGTGAGCCAAATGGAGTTGTTCTCCCACAAGAACCACTCGGCTGATCCTTCTTCAATATGCCCTTCACCAACATGCAGTGTTTCCTTGATTGAATTAGCTCTCACACCAATATTTGCCTCTAGAGCCTTTGCATTGAGGGCTATCTGAAAACGGCTGTGGCGCTGAAGTTGCCTGTCAATGTGGAGTTGGTGGCATGTGAAACCCGCATGTGGAGCATTCGTTTGTGTGGGATGCTCTACCAGGTTCATTCCTAGATAATGCACTCTAAGGGCACTAAGCATAGAGTGTGAAAACTGAGTTTCCTTGAGAGCTGCTTGGAAGCCTGATGGTGTGTGAAGTTAGTGAGCCAAATGGAGTTGTTCTCCCACAAGAACCACTCGGCTGATCCTTCTTCAATATGCCCTTCACCAACATGCAGTGTTTCCTTGATTAAAATAGCTCTCACACCAATATTTGCGTCTAGAGCCTTTGCATTGAGGGCTATCTGAAAACGGCTGTGGCGCTGAAGTTGCCTGTGAATGTGGAGTTGGTGGCATGTGAAACCCGCATGTGGAGCATTCGTTTGTGTGGGATGCTCTACCAGGTTCATTTCAGTCCTAGCCATACAAAGGGAACTAAGCATAGAGTGTGAAAACTGAGTTTCCTTGAGAGCTGCTTGGAAGCCTGATGGTGTGTGAAGTTAGTGAGCCAAATGGAGTTGTTCTCCCAAAAGAACCACTCGGCTGATCCTTCTTCAATATGCCCTTCACCAACATGCAGTGTTTCCTTGATTGAATTAGCTCTCACACCAATATTTGCGTCTAGAGCCTTTGCATTGAGGGCTATCTGAAAACGGCTGTGGCGCTGAAGTTGCCTGAGACTGTGGAGTTGGTGGCATGTGAAACCCGCATGTGGAGCATTCGTTTGTGTGGGATGTTGACCAAGCTTCATTTCAGTCCTAGGCACACATAGAGCACTAAGCATAGAGTGTGAAAACTGAGTTTCCTTGAGAGCTGCTTGGAAGCCTGATGGTGTGTGAAGTTAGTGAGCCAAATGGAGTTGTTCTCCCACAAGAACCACTCGGCTGATCCTTCTTCAATATGCCCTTCACCAGCATGCAGTGTTTCCTTGATTGAATTAGCTCTCACACCAATATTTGCGTCTACAGCCTTTGCATTGAGGGCTATCTGAAAACGGCTGTGGCGCTGAAGTTGCCTGTGAATGTGGAGTTGGTGGCATGTGAAACCCGCATGTGGAGCATTCGTTTGTGTCGGATGCTCTACCAGGTTCATTCCTAGATAATGCACTCAAAGGGCACTAAGCATAGAGTGTGAAAACTGAGTTTCCTTGAGAGCTGCTTGGAAGCCTGATGGTGTGTGAAGTTAGTGAGCCAAATGGAGTTGTTCTCCCACAAGAACCACTCGGCTGATCCTTCTTCAATATGCCCTTCACCAACATGCAGTGTTTCCTTGATTGAATTAGCTCTCACACCAATATTTGCGTCTAGAGCCTTTGCATTGAGGGCTATCTGAAAACGGCTGTGGCGCTGAAGTTGCCTGAGACTGTGGAGTTGGTGGCATGTGAAACCCGCATGTGGAGCATTCGTTTGTGTGGGATGTTGACCAAGCTTCATTTCTGTCCTAGGCACACATAGAGCACTAAGCATAGAGTGTGAAAACTGAGTTTCCTTGAGAGCTGCTTGGAAGCCTGATGGTGTGTGAAGTTAGTGAGCCAAATGGAGTTGTTCTCCCACAAGAACCACTCGGCTGATCCTTCTTCAATATGCCCTTCACCAACATGCAGTGTTTCCTTGATTGAATTAGCTCTCACACCAATATTTGCCTCTAGAGCCTTTGCATTGAGGGCTATCTGAAAACGGCTGTGGCGCTGAAGTTGCCTGTCAATGTGGAGTTGGTGGCATGTGAAACCCGCATGTGGAGCATTCGTTTGTGTGGGATGCTCTACCAGGTTCATTCCTAGATAATGCACTCTAAGGGCACTAAGCATAGAGTGTGAAAACTGAGTTTCCTTGAGAGCTGCTTGGAAGCCTGATGGTGTGTGAAGTTAGTGAGCCAAATGGAGTTGTTCTCCCACAAGAACCACTCGGCTGATCCTTCTTCAATATGCCCTTCACCAACATGCAGTGTTTCCTTGATTAAAATAGCTCTCACACCAATATTTGCGTCTAGAGCCTTTGCATTGAGGGCTATCTGAAAACGGCTGTGGCGCTGAAGTTGCCTGTGAATGTGGAGTTGGTGGCATGTGAAACCCGCATGTGGAGCATTCGTTTGTGTGGGATGCTCTACCAGGTTCATTTCAGTCCTAGCCATACAAAGGGAACTAAGCATAGAGTGTGAAAACTGAGTTTCCTTGAGAGCTGCTTGGAAGCCTGATGGTGTGTGAAGTTAGTGAGCCAAATGGAGTTGTTCTCCCAAAAGAACCACTCGGCTGATCCTTCTTCAATATGCCCTTCACCAACATGCAGTGTTTCCTTGATTGAATTAGCTCTCACACCAATATTTGCGTCTAGAGCCTTTGCATTGAGGGCTATCTGAAAACGGCTGTGGCGCTGAAGTTGCCTGAGACTGTGGAGTTGGTGGCATGTGAAACCCGCATGTGGAGCATTCGTTTGTGTGGGATGTTGACCAAGCTTCATTTCAGTCCTAGGCACACATAGAGCACTAAGCATAGAGTGTGAAAACTGAGTTTCCTTGAGAGCTGCTTGGAAGCCTGATGGTGTGTGAAGTTAGTGAGCCAAATGGAGTTGTTCTCCCACAAGAACCACTCGGCTGATCCTTCTTCAATATGCCCTTCACCAGCATGCAGTGTTTCCTTGATTGAATTAGCTCTCACACCAATATTTGCGTCTAGAGCCTTTGCATTGAGGGCTATCTGAAAACGGCTGTGGCGCTGAAGTTGCCTGTGAATGTGGAGTTGGTGGCATGTGAAACCCGCATGTGGAGCATTCGTTTGTGTCGGATGCTCTACCAGGTTCATTCCTAGATAATGCACTCAAAGGGCACTAAGCATAGAGTGTGAAAACTGAGTTTCCTTGAGAGCTGCTTGGAAGCCTGATGGTGTGTGAAGTTAGTGAGCCAAATGGAGTTGTTCTCCCACAAGAACCACTCGGCTGATCCTTCTTCAATATGCCCTTCACCAACATGCAGTGTTTCCTTGATTGAATTAGCTCTCACACCAATATTTGCGTCTAGAGCCTTTGCATTGAGGGCTATCTGAAAACGGCTGTGGCGCTGAAGTTGCCTGAGACTGTGGAGTTGGTGGCATGTGAAACCCGCATGTGGAGCATTCGTTTGTGTGGGATGTTGACCAAGCTTCATTTCTGTCCTAGGCACACATAGAGCACTAAGCATAGAGTGTGAAAACTGAGTTTCCTTGAGAGCTGCTTGGAAGCCTGATGGTGTGTGAAGTTAGTGAGCCAAATGGAGTTGTTCTCCCACAAGAACCACTCGGCTGATCCTTCTTCAATATGCCCTTCACCAACATGCAGTGTTTCCTTGATTGAATTAGCTCTCACACCAATATTTGCGTCTAGAGCCTTTGCATTGAGGGCTATCTGAAAACGGCTGTGGCGCTGAAGTTGCCTGTGAATGTGGAGTTGGTGGCATGTGAAACCCGCATGTGGAGCATTCGTTTGTGTGGGATGCTCTACCAGGTTCATTCCTAGATAATGCACTCTAAGGGCACTAAGCATAGAGTGTGAAAACTGAGTTTCCTTGAGAGCTGCTTGGAAGCCTGATGGTGTGTGAAGTTAGTGAGCCAAATGGAGTTGTTCTCCCACAAGAACCACTCGGCTGATCCTTCTTCAATATGCCCTTCACCAACATGCAGTGTTTCCTTGATTAAAATAGCTCTCACACCAATATTTGCGTCTAGAGCCTTTGCATTGAGGGCTATCTGAAAACGGCTGTGGCGCTGAAGTTGCCTGTGAATGTGGAGTTGGTGGCATGTGAAACCCGCATGTGGAGCATTCGTTTGTGTGGGATGCTCTACCAGGTTCATTTCAGTCCTAGCCATACAAAGGGAACTAAGCATAGAGTGTGAAAACTGAGTTTCCTTGAGAGCTGCTTGGAAGCCTGATGGTGTGTGAAGTTAGTGAGCCAAATGGAGTTGTTCTCCCAAAAGAACCACTCGGCTGATCCTTCTTCAATATGCCCTTCACCAACATGCAGTGTTTCCTTGATTGAATTAGCTCTCACACCAATATTTGCGTCTAGAGCCTTTGCATTGAGGGCTATCTGAAAACGGCTGTGGCGCTGAAGTTGCCTGTGAATGTGGAGTTGGTGGCATGTGAAACCCGCATGTGGAGCATTCGTTTGTGTGGGATGCTGACCAATCCTCATTTCTGTCCTAGGCACACAAAGGGCACTAAGCATAGAGTGTGAAAACTGAGTTTCCTTGAGAGCTGCTTGGAAGCCTGATGGTGTGTGAAGTTAGTGAGCCAAATGGAGTTGTTCTCCCACAAGAACCACTCGGCTGATCCTTCTTCAATATGCCCTTCACCAACATGCAGTGTTTCCTTGATTGAATTAGCTCTCACACCAATATTTGCGTCTAGAGCCTTTGCGTTGAGGTCTATCTGAAAACGGCTGTGGCGCTGAAGTTGCCTGTGAATGTGGAGTTGGTGGCATGTGAAACCCGCATGTGGAGCATTCGTTTGTGTGGGATGCTCTACCAGGTTCATTCCTAGATAATGCACTCTAAGGGCACTAAGCATAGAGTGTGAAAACTGAGTTTCCTTGAGAGCTGCTTGGAAGCCTGATGGTGTGTGAAGTTAGTGAGCCAAATGGAGTTGTTCTCCCACAAGAACCACTTGGCTGATCCTTCTTCAATATGCCCTTCACCAACATGCAGTGCTTCCTTGATTGAAATAGCTCTCACACCAATATTTGCGTCTAGAGCCTTTGCATTGAGGGCTATCTGAAAACGGCTGTGGCGCTGAAGTTGCCTGTGAATGTGGAGTTGGTGGCATGTGAAACCCGCATGTGGAGCATTCGTTTGTGTGGGATGCTCTACCAGGTTCATTCCTAGATAATGCACTCTAAGGGCACTAAGCATAGAGTGTGAAAACTGAGTTTCCTTGAGAGCTGCTTGGAAGCCTGATGGTGTGTGAAGTTAGTGAGCCAAATGGAGTTGTTCTCCCACAAGAACCACTCGGCTGATCCTTCTTCAATATGCCCTTCACCAACATGCAGTGTTTCCTTGATTAAATTAGCTCTCACACCAATATTTGCGTCTAGAGCCTTTGCATTGAGGGCTATCTGAAAACGGCTGTGGCGCTGAAGTTGCCTGTGAATGTGGAGTTGGTGGCATGTGAAACCCGCATGTGGAGCATTCGTTTGTGTGGGATGCTCTACCAGGATCATTTCGGTCCTAGCCATACAAAGGTAACTAAGCATAGAGTGTGAAAACTGAGTTTCCTTGAGAGCTGCTTGGAAGCCTGATGGTGTGTGAAGTTAGTGAGCCAAATGCAGTTGTTCTCCCACAAGAACCACTCGGCTGATCCTTCTTCAATATGCCCTTCACCAACATGCAGTGTTTCCTTGATTGAATTAGCTCTCACACCAATATTTGCGTCTAGAGCCTTTGCATTGAGGGCTATCTGAAAACGGCTGTGGCGCTGAAGTTGCCTGTGAATGTGGAGTTGGTGGCATGTGAAACCCGCATGTGGAGCATTCGTTTGTGTGGGATGCTCTACCAGGTTCATTCCTAGATAATGCACTCAAAGGGCACTAAGCATAGAGTGTGAAAACTGAGTTTCCTTGAGAGCTGCTTGGAAGCCTGATGGTGTGTGAAGTTAGTGAGCCAAATGGAGTTGTTCTCCCACAAGAACCACTCGGCTGATCCTTCTTCAATATGCCCTTCACCAGCATGCAGTGTTTCCTTGATTGAATTAGCTCTCACACCAATATTTGCGTCTAGAGCCTTTGCATTGAGGGCTATCTGAAAACGGCTGTGGCGCTGAAGTTGCCTGTGAATGTGGAGTTGGTGGCATGTGAAACCCGCATGTGGAGCATTCGTTTGTGTGGGATGCTCTACCAGGTTCATTCCTAGATAATGCACTCAAAGGGCACTAAGCATAGAGTGTGAAAACTGAGTTTCCTTGAGAGCTGCTTGGAAGCCTGATGGTGTGTGAAGTTAGTGAGCCAAATGGAGTTGTTCTCCCACAAGAACCACTCGGCTGATCCTTCTTCAATATGCCCTTCACCAACATGCAGTGTTTCCTTGATTGAATTAGCTCTCACACCAATATTTGCGTCTAGAGCCTTTGCATTGAGGGCTATCTGAAAACGGCTGTGGCGCTGAAGTTGCCTGAGACTGTGGAGTTGGTGGCATGTGAAACCCGCATGTGGAGCATTCGTTTGTGTGGGATGTTGACCAAGCTTCATTTCAGTCCTAGGCACACATAGAGCACTAAGCATAGAGTGTGAAAACTGAGTTTCCTTGAGAGCTGCTTGGAAGCCTGAAGGTGTGTGAAGTTAGTGAGCCAAATGGAGTTGTTCTCCCACAAGAACCACTCGGCTGATCCTTCTTCAATATGCCCTTCACCAACATGCAGTGTTTCCTTGATTGAATTAGCTCTCACACCAATATTTGCCTCTAGAGCCTTTGCATTGAGGGCTATCTGAAAACGGCTGTGGCGCTGAAGTTGCCTGTCAATGTGGAGTTGGTGGCATGTGAAACCCGCATGTGGAGCATTCGTTTGTGTGGGATGCTCTACCAGGTTCATTCCTAGATAATGCACTCTAAGGGCACTAAGCATAGAGTGTGAAAACTGAGTTTCCTTGAGAGCTGCTTGGAATCCTGATGGTGTGTGAAGTTAGTGAGAAAAATGGAGTTGTTCTCCCACAAGAACCACTCGGCTGATCCTTCTTCAATATGCCCTTCACCAACATGCAGTGTTTCCTTGATTGAATTAGCTCTCACACCAATATTTGCGTCTAGAGCCTTTGCATTGAGGGCTATCTGAAAACGGCTGTGGCGCTGAAGTTGCCTGTGAATGTGGAGTTGGTGGCATGTGAAACCCGCATGTGGAGCATTCGTTTGTGTGGGATGCTCTACCAGGTTCATTTCAGTCCTAGCCATACAAAGGGAACTAAGCATAGAGTGTGAAAACTGAGTTTCCTTGAGAGCTGCTTGGAAGCCTGATGGTGTGTGAAGTTAGTGAGCCAAATGGAGTTGTTCTCCCACAAGAACCACTCGGCTGATCCTTCTTCAATATGCCCTTCACCAGCATGCAGTGTTTCCTTGATTGAATTAGCTCTCACACCAATATTTGCGTCTAGAGCCTTTGCATTGAGGGCTATCTGAAAACGGCTGTGGCGCTGAAGTTGCCTGTGAATGTGGAGTTGGTGGCATGTGAAACCCGCATGTGGAGCATTCGTTTCTGTGGGATGTTGACCAAGCTTCATTTCAGTCCTAGGCACACATAGAGCCCTAAGCATAGAGTGTGAAAACTGAGTTTCCTTGAGAGCTGCTTGGAAGCCTGATGGTGTGTGAAGTTAGTGAGCCAAATGGAGTTGTTCTCCCACAAGAACCACTCGGCTGATCCTTCTTCAATATGCCCTTCACCAACATGCAGTGTTTCCTTGATTGAATTAGCTCTCACACCAATATTTGCGTCTAGAGCCTTTGCATTGAGGGCTATCTGAAAACGGCTGTGGCGCTGAAGTTGCCTGAGACTGTGGAGTTGGTGGCATGTGAAACCCGCATGTGGAGCATTCGTTTGTGTGGGATGTTGACCAAGCTTCATTTCAGTCCTAGGCACACATAGAGCACTAAGCATAGAGTGTGAAAACTGAGTTTCCTTGAGAGCTGCTTGGAAGCCTGATGGTGTGTGAAGTTAGTGAGCCAAATGGAGTTGTTCTCCCACAAGAACCACTCGGCTGATCCTTCTTCAATATGCCCTTCACCAACATGCAGTGTTTCCTTGATTGAATTAGCTCTCACACCAATATTTGCGTCTAGAGCCTTTGCATTGAGGGCTATCTGAAAACGGCTGTGGCGCTGAAGTTGCCTGTGAATGTGGAGTTGGTGGCATGTGAAACCCGCATGTGAAGCATTCGTTTGTGTGGGATGCTCTACCATGTTCATTCCTAGATAATGCACTCAAAGGTCACTAAGCATAGAGTGTGAAAACTGAGTTTCCTTGAGAGCTGCTTGGAAGCCTGATGGTGTGTGAAGTTAGTGAGCCAAATGGAGTTGTTCTCCCACAAGAACCACTCGGCTGATCCTTCTTCAATATGCCCTTCACCAACATGCAGTGTTTCCTTGATTGAATTAGCTCTCACACCAATATTTGCGTCTAGAGCCTTTGCATTGAGGGCTATCTGAAAACGGCTGTGGCGCTGAAGTTGCCTGTGAATGTGGAGTTGGTGGCATGTGAAACCCGCATGTGGAGCATTCGTTTGTGTTATGCTCTACCAGGTTCATTCCTAGATAATGCACTCAAAGGGCACTAAGCATAGAGTGTGAAACCTGAGTTTCCTTGAGAGCTGCTTGGAAGCCTGATGGTGTGTGAAGTTAGTGAGCCAAATGGAGTTGTTCTCCCACAAGAACCACTCGGCTGATCCTTCTTCAATATGCCCTTCACCAACATGCAGTGTTTCCTTGATTGAATTAGCTCTCACAACAATATTTGCGTCTAGAGCCTTTGCATTGAGGGCTATCTGAAAACGGCTGTGGCGCTGAAGTTGCCTGTGAATGTGGAGTTGGTGGCATGTGAAACCCGCATGTGGAGCATTCGTTTGTGTGGGATGCTCTACCAGGTTCATTCCTAGATAATGCACTCAAAGGGCACTAAGCATAGAGTGTGAAACCTGAGTTTCCTTGAGAGCTGCTTGGAAGCCTGATGGTGTGTGAAGTTAGTGAGCCAAATGGAGTTGTTCTCCCACAAGAACCACTCGGCTGATCCTTCTTCAATATGCCCTTCACCAACATGCAGTGTTTCCTTGATTGAATTAGCTCTCACACCAATATTTGCGTCTAGAGCCTTTGCATTGAGGGCTATCTGAAAACGGCTGTGGCGCTGAAGTTGCCTGTGAATGTGGAGTTGGTGGCATGTGAAACCCGCATGTGGAGCATTCGTTTGTGTGGGATGCTCTACCAGGTTCATTTCAGTCCTAGCCATGCAAAGGGCACTAAGCATAGAGTGTGAAAACTGAGTTTCCTTGAGAGCTGCTTGGAAGCCTGATGGTGTGTGAAGTTAGTGAGCCAAATGGAGTTGTTCTCCCACAAGAACCACTCGGCTGATCCTTCTTCAATATGCCCTTCAGCAACATGCAGTGTTTCCTTGATTGAATTAGCTCTCACACCAATATTTGCGTCTAGAGCCTTTGCATTGAGGGCTATCTGAAAACGGCTGTGGCGCTGAAGTTGCCTGTGAATGTGGAGTTGGTGGCATGTGAAACCCGCATGTGGAGCATTCGTTTGTGTGGGATGCTCTACCAGGTTCATTCCTAGATAATGCACTCAAAGGGCACTAAGCATAGAGTGTGAAAACTGAGTTTCCTTGAGAGCTGCTTGGAAGCCTGAAGGTGTGTGAAGTTAGAGAGCCAAATGGAGTTGTTCTCCCACAAGAACCACTCGGCTGATCCTTCTTCAATATGCCCTTCACCAACATGCAGTGTTTCCTTGATTGAATTAGCTCTCACACCAATATTTGCATCTAGAGCCTTTGCATTGAGGGCTATCTGAAAACGGCTGTGGCGCTGAAGTTGCCTGTGAATGTGGAGTTGGTGGCATGTGAAACCCGCATGTGGAGCATTCGTTTGTGTGGGATGCTCTACCAGGTTCATTTCAGTCCTAGCCATACAAAGGGCACTAAGCATAGAGTGTGCAAACTGAGTTTCCTTGAGAGCTGCTTGGAAGCCTGATGGTGTGTGAAGTTAGTGAGCCAAATGGAGTTGTTCTCCCACAAGAACCACTCGGCTGATCCTTCTTCAATATGCCCTTCACCAACATGCAGTGTTTCCTTGATTGAATTAGCTCTCACACCAATATTTGCGTCTAGAGCCTTTGCATTGAGGGCTATCTGAAAACGGCTGTGGCGCTGAAGTTGCCTGTGAATGTGGAGTTGGTGGCATGTGAAACCCACATGTGAAGCATTCGTTTGTGTGGGATGCTCTACCAGGTTCATTCCTAGATAATGCACTCAAAGGGCACTAAGCATAGAGTGTGAAAACTGAGTTTCCTTGAGAGCTGCTTGGAAGCCTGATGGTGTGTGAAGTTAGAGAGCCAAATGGAGTTGTTCTCCCACAAGAACCACTCGGCTGATCCTTCTTCAATATGCCCTTCACCAACATGCAGTGTTTCCTTGATTGAATTAGCTCTCACACCAATATTTGCATCTAGAGCCTTTGCATTGAGGGCTATCTGAAAACGGCTGTGGCGCTGAAGTTGCCTGTGAATGTGGAGTTGGTGGCATGTGAAACCCGCATGTGGAGCATTCGTTTGTGTGGGATGCTCTACCAGGTTCATTCCTAGATAATGCACTCAAAGGGCACTAAGCATAGAGTGTGAAAACTGAGTTTCCTTGAGAGCTGCTTGGAAGCCTGATGGTGTGTGAAGTTAGGGAGCCAAATGGAGTTGTTCTCCCACAAGAACCACTCGGCTGATCCTTCTTCAATATGCCCTTCACCAACATGCAGTGTTTCCTTGATTGAATTAGCTCTCACACCAATATTTGCGTCTAGAGCCTTTGCATTGAGGGCTATCTGAAAACGGCTGTGGCGCTGAAGTTGCCTGTCAATGTGGAGTTGGTGGCATGTGAAACCCGCATGTGGAGCATTCGTTTGTGTGGGATGCTCTACCAGGTTCTTTCCTAGATAATGCACTCAAAGGGCACTAAGCATAGAGTGTGAAAACTGAGTTTCCTAGGAGTGCTATTGCTGGATCATACGGTATGTTGAATTTGAGTTGTTTGAATATTCTCCATACTGATTTCCATAGAGGTTGTACCAGCCTGCAGCCCCACCAGCAGTGGAGTAGGGTTCCCTTTTCCCCGCAACCTCGCCAACAAGTGTCGTTGGTGCTTTCATTCATGTGGGCCAGTCTTATTGGCGTTAGGTGGTACCTCATTGATGTTTTAATTTGGATTTCCCTTATTACCAGGGAACTTGAGCATTTTTTCATATGCTTATTTGCCATTTGGGTTTGTTCCTTTGTGAAGTGTTTGCCCATTTCCCGTGCCCATTTCTTGAGTGGCTTGTTTGTTTTGACATTTTGGTTGTTTTGTAGCTCTTTGTATATTCTGGAGATCAGCCCTCTATCACCTATGTCGTGTGCGAAGATCTTCTCCCATTCTGTGGGTTGCCTTTTTACTTTGTTGATTGTTTCTCTAGCTGTACAGAAGCTTCTTAGTTTGATGAGGTCCCAATTGTTTATTTTGGTCTCGATTTCTACTGCATCTGGAGTCTTTTTTAGGAAGTGAGGGCCTACCCCTAAGTGTTCCAGTGCACTTGTTCTATGAGAAACCAACATGCACTCCTATGTTCATAGCAGCACAATCAGTAATTGCAAAAACATGGAAACAACCAAAATGCCCATCAACAGAGGATTGGATAAGAAAGCTATGGTTCATCTACTCCATGGAATACTACTCAGCTATTAAAAAAAACAAAATGCAGTTCTTTGTGGCCAAATGGGCCAAACTGGAAACCATAATGCTAAGGGAAATGAGCCAATCCCAAAAGGTTAAATACCACATGTTTGCCTTAATTTAAGATGATATGATGTTATGTATAACATGTTATGTTTTGAATGTTATATGTTGTGTATAAACTAAAATTGAAGTATAGGTGAGGTGGTCACAGAAGGTGGCCGGGAACTCGCATTTACTTTTAACATATTGATTACTCATTACTATGTCAATTAATTCCATAATGATGTAAATTTTTGCTGATGGTA
Organism: Ochotona princeps; assembly: GCF_030435755.1. NCBI lineage: Eukaryota > Metazoa > Chordata > Mammalia > Lagomorpha > Ochotonidae > Ochotona > Ochotona princeps. Next base: position 161,556 of record NW_026697087.1, on the reverse strand, counting down.
TGTTGGAGCTTTCAATTGACTGGGATGATACTCTGCTGGCTCTGTCTTCAGACCAGAGAGGGTATACCTAAGAAGCCGTTGAACTTGACTGGACAATAAGATACTGGACTCTATGTTTGGTATATGCTTGCAATGGGGAAATCTCAACTGAACTTGAGCTGCGGTTATGCAACAAGGTGGAGGAATCCACCATGGCGGGAGGATTTGGGGAGGGGTGGGGAGAACCCAAGTATCTATGTAACTGTGTCACATAATACAATGTAATTACTGAAGTTAAATAATAAATAATTAAAAAAAAAAGATGTGTGTTAACCAAAAAAAAAAAAAAAAAAAAAAAAGAAAACTGAGTTTCCTTGAGAGCTGCTTGGAAGCCTGATGGTGTGTGAAGTTAGTGAGCCAAATGGAGTTGTTCTCCCACAAGAACCACTCGGCTGATCCTTCTTCAATATGCCCTTCACCAACATGCAGTGTTTCCTTGATTGAATTAGCTCTCACACCAATATTTGCGTCTAGAGCCTTTGCATTGAGGGCTATCTGAAAACGGCTGTGGCGCTGAAGTTGCCTGTGAATGTGGAGTTGGTGGCATGTGAAACCCGCATGTGGAGCATTCGTTTGTGTGGGATGCTCTACCAGGTTCATTCCTAGATAATGCATTCAAAGGGCACTAAACATAGAGTGTGAAAACTGAGTTTCCTTGAGAGCTGCTTGGAAGCCTGATGGTGTGTAAAGTTAGGGAGCCAAATGGAGTTGTTCTCCCACAAGAACCACTCGGCTGATCCTTCTTCAATATGCCCTTCACCAACATGCAGTGTTTCCTTGATTGAATTAGCTCTCACACCAATATTTGCGTCTAGAGCCTTTGCATTGAGGGCTATCTGAAAACGGCTGTGGCGCTGAAGTTGCCTGTGAATGTGGAGTTGGTGGCATGTGAAACCCGCATGTGGAGCATTCGTTTGTGTGGGATGCTGACCAAGCTTCATTTCAGTCCTAGGCACACAAAGGGCACTAAGCATAGAGTGTGAAAACTGAGTTTCCTTGAGAGCTGCTTGGAAGCCTGATGGTGTGTGAAGTTAGTGAGCCAAATGGAGTTGTTCTCCCACAAGAACCACTCGGCTGATCCTTCTTCAATATGCCCTTGACCAACATGCAGTGTTTCCTTGATTGAATTAGCTCTCACACCAATATTTGCCTCTAGAGCCTTTGCATTGAGGGCTATCTGAAAACGGCTGTGGCGCTGAAGTTGCCTGTGAATGTGGAGTTGGTGGCATGTGAAACCCGCATGTGAAGCATTCGTTTGTGTGGGATGCTCTACCAGGTTCATTCCTAGATAATGCACTCAAAGGGCACTAAGCATAGAGTGTGGAAACTGAGTTTCCTTGAGAGCTGCTTGGAAGCCTGATGGTGTGTGAAGTTAGTGAGCCAAATGGAGTTGTTCTCCCACAAGAACCACTCAGCTGATCCTTCTTCAATATGCCCTTCACCAACATGCAGTGTTTCCTTGATTGAATTAGCTCTCACACCAATATTTGCGTCCAGAGCCTTTGCATTGAGGGCTATCTGAAAACGGCTGTGGCGCTGATGTTGCCTGTGAATGTGGAGTTGGTGGCATGTGAAACCCGCATGTGGAGCATTCGTTTGTGTGGGATGCTCTACCAGGTTCATTTCAGTCCTAGCCATGCAAAGGGCACTAAGCATAGAGTGTGAAAACTGAGTTTCCTTGAGAGCTGCTTGGAAGCCTGATGGTGTGTGAAGTTAGTGAGCCAAATGGAGTTGTTCTCCCACAAGAACCACTCGGCTGATCCTTCTTCAATATGCCCTTGACCAACATGCAGTGTTTCCTTGATTGAATTAGCTCTCACACCAATATTTGCCTCTAGAGCCTTTGCATTGAGGGCTATCTGAAAACGGCTGTGGCGCTGAAGTTGCCTGTGAATGTGGAGTTGGTGGCATGTGAAACCCGCATGTGAAGCATTCGTTTGTGTGGGATGCTCTACCAGGTTCATTCCTAGATAATGCACTCAAAGGGCACTAAGCATAGAGTGTGGAAACTGAGTTTCCTTGAGAGCTGCTTGGAAGCCTGATGGTGTGTGAAGTTAGTGAGCCAAATGGAGTTGTTCTCCCACAAGAACCACTCAGCTGATCCTTCTTCAATATGCCCTTCACCAACATGCAGTGTTTCCTTGATTGAATTAGCTCTCACACCAATATTTGCGTCTAGAGCCTTTGCATTGAGGGCTATCTGAAAACGGCTGTGGCGCTGAAGTTGCCTGTGAATCTGGTGTTGGTGGCATGTGAAACCCGCATGTGGAGCATTCGTTTGTGTGGGATGCTGACCAAGCTTCATTTCAGTCCTAGGCACACAAAGGGCACTAAGCATAGAGTGTGAAAACTGAGTTTCCTTGAGAGCTGCTTGGAAGCCTGATGGTGTGTGAAGTTAGTGAGCCAAATGGAATTGTTCTCCCACAAGAACCACTCAGCTGATCCTTCTTCAATATGCCCTTCACCAACATGCAGTGTTTCCTTGATTGAATTAGCTCTCACACCAATATTTGCGTCTAGAGCCTTTGCATTGAGGGCTATCTGAAAACGGCTGTGGCGCTGAAGTTGCCTGTGAATGTGGAGTTGGTGGCATGTGAAACCCGCATGTGGAGCATTCGTTTGTGTGGGATGCTCTACCAGGTTCATTCCTAGATAATGCACTCAAAGGGCACTAAGCATATAGTTTGAAAACTGAGTTTCCTTGAGAGCTGCTTGGAAGCCTGATGGTGTGTGAAGTTAGTGAGCCAAATGGAGTTGTTCTCCCACAAGAACCACTCGGCTGATCCTTCTTCAATATGCCCTTCACCAACATGCAGTGTTTCCTTGATTGAATTAGCTCTCACACCAATATTTGCGTCTAGAGCCTTTGCATTGAGGGCTATCTGAAAACGGCTGTGGCGCTGAAGTTGCCTGTGAATGTGGAGTTGGTGGCATGTGAAACCCGCATGTGGAGCATTCGTTTGTGTGGGATGCTGACCAAGCTTCATTTCAGTCCTAGGCACACAAAGGGCACTAAGCATAGAGTGTGAAAACTGAGTTTCCTTGAGAGCTGCTTGGAAGCCTGATGGTGTGTGAAGTTAGGGAGCCAAATGGAGTTGTTCTCCCACAAGAACCACTCGGCTGATCCTTCTTCAATATGCCCTTCACCAACATGCAGTGTTTCCTTGATTGAATTAGCTCTCACACCAATATTTGCGTCTAGAGCCTTTGCATTGAGGGCTATCTGAAAACGGCTGTGGCGCTGAAGTTGCCTGTGAATGTGGAGTTGGTGGCATGTGAAACCCGCATGTGGAGCATTCGTTTGTGTGGGATGCTCTACCAGGTTCATTCCTAGATAATGCACTCAAAGGGCACTAAGCATAGAGTGTGAAAACTGAGTTTCCTTGAGAGCTGCTTGGAAGCCTGATGGTGTGTGAAGTTAGTGAGCCAAATGGAGTTGTTCTCCCACAAGAACCACTCGGCTGATCCTTCTTCAATATGCCCTTCACCAACATGCAGTGTTTCCTTGATTGAATTAGCTCTCACACCAATATTTGCGTCTAGAGCCTTTGCATTGAGGGCTATCTGAAAACGGCTGTGGCGCTGAAGTTGCCTGTGAATGTGGAGTTGGTGGCATGTGAAACCCGCATGTGGAGCATTCGTTTGTGTGGGATGCTCTACCAGGTTCATTTCAGCCCTAGCCATGCAAAGGGCACTAAGCATAGAGTGTGAAAACTGAGTTTCCTTGAGAGCTGCTTGGAAGCCTGATGGTGTGTGAAGTTAGTGAGCCAAATGGAGTTGTTCTCCCACAAGAACCACTCGGCTGATCCTTCTTCAATATGCCCTTCACCAACATGCAGTGTTTCCTTGATTGAATTAGCTCTCACACCAATATTTGCGTCTAGAGCCTTTGCATTGAGGGCTATCTGAAAACGGCTGTGGCGCTGAAGTTGCCTGTGAATGTGGAGTTGGTGGCATGTGAAACCCGCATGTGGAGCATTCGTTTGTGTGGGATGCTGACCAAGCTTCATTTCAGTCCTAGCCACACAAAGAGCACTAAGCATAGAGTGTGAAAACTGAGTTTCCTTGAGAGCTGCTTGGAAGCCTGATGGTGTGTGAAGTTAGTGAGCCAAATGGAGTTGTTCTCCCACAAGAACCACTCGGCTGATCCTTCTTCAATATGCCCTTCACCAACATGCAGTGTTTCCTTGATTGAATTAGCTCTCACACCAATATTTGCGTCTAGAGCCTTTGCATTGAGGGCTATCTGAAAACGGCTGTGGCGCTGAAGTTGCCTGTGAATCTGGAGTTGGTGGCATGTGAAACCCGCATGTGGAGCATTCGTTTGTGTGGGATGCTGACCAAGCTTCATTTCAGTCCTAGGCACACAAAGGGCACTAAGCATAGAGTGTGAAAACTGAGTTTCCTTGAGAGCTGCTTGGAAGCCTGATGGTGTGTGAAGTTAGTGAGCCAAATGGAATTGTTCTCCCACAAGAACCACTCAGCTGATCCTTCTTCAATATGCCCTTCACCAACATGCAGTGTTTCCTTGATTGAATTAGCTCTCACACCAATATTTGCGTCTAGAGCCTTTGCATTGAGGGCTATCTGAAAACGGCTGTGGCGCTGAAGTTGCCTGTGAATGTGGAGTTGGTGGCATGTGAAACCCGCATGTGGAGCATTCGTTTGTGTGGGATGCTCTACCAGGTTCATTCCTAGATAATGCACTCAAAGGGCACTAAGCATAGAGTGTGAAAACTGAGTTTCCTTGAGAGCTGCTTGGAAGCCTGATGGTGTGTGAAGTTAGTGGGCCAAATGGAGTTGTTCTCCCACAAGAACCACTCGGCTGATCCTTCTTCAATATGCCCTTCACCAACATGCAGTGTTTCCTTGATTGAATTAGCTCTCACACCAATATTTGCGTCTAGAGCCTTTGCATTGAGGGCTATCTGAAAACGGCTGTGGCGCTGAAGTTGCCTGTGAATGTGGAGTTGGTGGCATGTGAAACCCGCATGTGGAGCATTCGTTTGTGTGGGATGCTGACCAAGCTTCATTTCAGTCCTAGGCACACAAAGGGCACTAAGCATAGAGTGTGAAAACTGAGTTTCCTTGAGAGCTGCTTGGAAGCCTGATGGTGTGTGAAGTTAGGGAGCCAAATGGAGTTGTTCTCCCACAAGAACCACTCGGCTGATCCTTCTTCAATATGCCCTTCACCAACATGCAGTGTTTCCTTGATTGAATTAGCTCTCACACCAATATTTGCGTCTAGAGCCTTTGCATTGAGGGCTATCTGAAAACGGCTGTGGCGCTGAAGTTGCCTGTGAATGTGGAGTTGGTGGCATGTGAAACCCGCATGTGGAGCATTCGTTTGTGTGGGATGCTCTACCAGGTTCATTCCTAGATAATGCACTCAAAGGGCACTAAGCATAGAGTGTGAAAACTGAGTTTCCTTGAGAGCTGCTTGGAAGCCTGATGGTGTGTGAAGTTAGTGAGCCAAATGGAGTTGTTCTCCCACAAGAACCACTCGGCTGATCCTTCTTCAATATGCCCTTGACCAACATGCAGTGTTTCCTTGATTGAATTAGCTCTCACACCAATATTTGCGTCTAGAGCCTTTGCATTGAGGGCTATCTGAAAACGGCTGTGGCGCTGAAGTTGCCTGTGAATGTGGAGTTGGTGGCATGTGAAACCCGCATGTGGAGCATTCGTTTGTGTGGGATGCTGACCAAGCTTCATTTCAGTCCTAGGCACACAAAGGGCACTAAGCATAGAGTGTGAAAACTGAGTTTCCTTGAGAGCTGCTTGGAAGCCTGATGGTGTGTGAAGTTAGTGAGCCAAATGGAGTTGTTCTCCCACAAGAACCACTCGGCTGATCCTTCTTCAATATGCCCTTCACCAACATGCAGTGTTTCCTTGATTGAATTAGCTCTCACACCAATATTTGCGTCTAGAGCCTTTGCATTGAGGGCTATCTGAAAATGGCTGTGGCGCTGTAGTTGCCTTTGGTGGCATGTGAAACCCGCATGTGGAGCATTCGTTTGTGTGGGATGCTCTACCAGGTTCATTCCTAGATAATGCACTCAAAGGGCACTAAGCATAGAGTGTGAAAACTGAGTTTCCTTGAGAGCTGCTTGGAAGCCTGATGGTGTGTGAAGTTAGTGAGCCAAATGGAGTTGTTCTCCCACAAGAACCACTCGGCTGATCCTTCTTCAATATGCCCTTCACCAACATGCAGTGTTTCCTTGATTGAATTAGCTCTCACACCAATATTTGCGTCTAGAGCCTTTGCATTGAGGGCTATCTGAAAACGGCTGTGGCGCTGAAGTTGCCTGTGAATGTGGAGTTGGTGGCATGTGAAACCCGCATGTGGAGCATTCGTTTGTGTGGGATGCTTTACCAGGTTCATTCCTAGATAATGCACTCAAAGGGCACTAAGCATAGAGTGTGAAAACTGAGTTTCCTTGAGAGCTGCTTGGAAGCCTGATGGTGTGTGAAGTTAGTGAGCCAAATGGAGTTGTTCTCCCACAAGAACCACTCGGCTGATCCTTCTTCAATATGCCCTTGACCAACATGCAGTGTTTCCTTGATTGAATTAGCTCTCACACCAATATTTGTGTCTAGAGCCTTTGCATTGAGGGCTATCTGAAAACGGCTGTGGCGCTGAAGTTGCCTGTGAATGTGGAGTTGGTGGCATGTGAAACCCGCATGTGGAGCATTCGTTTGTGTGGGATGCTCTACCAGGTTCATTCCTAGATAATGCACTCAAAGGGCACTAAGCATAGAGTGTGAAAACTGAGTTTCCTTGAGAGCTGCTTGGAAGCCTGATGGTGTGTGAAGTTAGTGAGCCAAATGGAGTTGTTCTCCCACAAGAACCACTCGGCTGATCCTTCTTCAATATGCCCTTGACCAACATGCAGTGTTTCCTTGATTGAATTAGCTCTCACACCAATATTTGCGTCTAGAGCCTTTGCATTGAGGGCTATCTGAAAACGGCTGTGGCGCTGAAGTTGCCTGTGAATGTGGAGTTGGTGGCATGTGAAACCCGCATGTGGAGCATTCGTTTGTGTGGGATGCTGACCAAGCTTCATTTCAGTCCTAGGCACACAAAGGGCACTAAGCATAGAGTGTGAAAACTGAGTTTCCTTGAGAGCTGCTTGGAAGCCTGATGGTGTGTGAAGTTAGTGAGCCAAATGGAGTTGTTCTCCCACAAGAACCACTCTGCTGATCCTTCTTCAATATGCCCTTCACCAACATGCAGTGTTTCCTTGATTGAATTAGCTCTCACACCAATATTTGCGTCTAGAGCCTTTGCATTGAGGGCTATCTGAAAACGGCTGTGGCGCTGAAGTTGCCTGTGAATGTGGAGTTGGTGGCATGTGAAACCCGCATGTGGAGCATTCGTTTGTGTGGGATGCTCTACCAGGTTCATTCCTAGATAATGCACTCAAAGGGCACTAAGCATAGAGTGTGAAAACTGAGTTTCCTTGAGAGCTGCTTGGAAGCCTGATGGTGTGTGAAGTTAGTGAGCCAAATGGAGTTGTTCTCCCACAAGAACCACTCGGCTGATCCTTCTTCAATATGCCCTTCACCAACATGCAGTGTTTCCTTGATTGAATTAGCTCTCACACCAATATTTGCGTCTAGAGCCTTTGCTTTGAGGGCTATCTGAAAACGGCTGTGGCGCTGAAGTTGCCTGTGAATGTGGAGTTGGTGGCATGTGAAACCCGCATGTGGAGCATTCGTTTGTGTGGGATGCTCTACCAGGTTCATTCCTAGATAATGCACTCAAAGGGCACTAAGCATAGAGTGTGGAAACTGAGTTTCCTTGAGAGCTGCTTGGAAGCCTGATGGTGTGTGAAGTTAGTGAGCCAAATGGAGTTGTTCTCCCACAAGAACCACTCAGCTGATCCTTCTTCAATATGCCCTTCACCAACATGCAGTGTTTCCTTGATTGAATTAGCTCTCACACCAATATTTGCGTCTAGAGCCTTTGCATTGAGGGCTATCTGAAAACGGCTGTGGCGCTGAAGTTGCCTGTGAATGTGGAGTTGGTGGCATGTGAAACCCGCATGTGAAGCATTCGTTTGTGTGGGATGCTCTACCAGGTTCATTTCAGTCCTAGGCGCACAAAGGGCACTAAGCATAGAGTGTGAAAACTGAGTTTCCTTGAGAGCTGCTTGGAAGCCTGATGGTGTGTGAAGTTAGTGAGCCAAATGGAGTTGTTCTCCCACAAGAACCACTCGGCTGATCCTTCTTCAATATGCCCTTCACCAACATGCAGTGTTTCCTTGATTGAATTAGCTCTCACACCAATATTTGCGTCTAGAGCCTTTGCATTGAGGGCTATCTGAAAACGGCTGTGGCGCTGAAGTTGCCTGTGAATGTGGAGTTGGTGGCATGTGAAACCCGCATGTGGAGCATTCGTTTGTGTGGGATGCTGACCAAGCTTCATTTCAGTCCTAGCCACACAAAGAGCCCTAAGCATAGAGTGTGAAAACTGAGTTTCCTTGAGAGCTGCTTGGAAGCCTGATGGTGTGTGAAGTTAGGGAGCCAAATGGAGTTGTTCTCCCACAAGAACCACTCTGCTGATCCTTCTTCAATATGCCCTTCACCAACATGCAGTGTTTCCTTGATTGAATTAGCTCTCACACCAATATTTGCGTCTAGAGCCTTTGCATTGAGGGCTATCTGAAAACAGCTGTGGCGCTGAAGTTGCCTGTGAATGTGGAGTTGGTGGCATGTGAAACCCGCATGTGGAGCATTCGTTTGTGTGGGATGCTCTACCAGGTTCATTCCTAGATAATGCACTCAAAGGGCACTAAGCATAGAGTGTGAAAACTGAGTTTCCTTGAGAGCTGCTTGGAAGCCTGATGGTGTGTGAAGTTAGTGAGCCAAATGGAGTTGTTCTCCCACAAGAACCACTCGGCTGATCCTTCTTCAATATGCCCTTCACCAACATGCAGTGTTTCCTTGATTGAATTAGCTCTCACACCAATATTTGCGTCTAGAGCCTTTGCATTGAGGGCTATCTGAAAACGGCTGTGGCGCTGAAGTTGCCTGTGAATGTGGAGTTGGTGGCATGTGAAACCCGCATGTGGAGCATTCGTTTGTGTGGGATGCTGACCAAGCTTCATTTCAGTCCTAGGCACACAAAGGGCACTAAGCATAGAGTGTGAAAACTGAGTTTCCTTGAGAGCTGCTTGGAAGCCTGATGGTGTGTGAAGTTAGGGAGCCAAATGGAGTTGTTCTCCCACAAGAACCACTCGGCTGATCCTTCTTCAATATGCCCCTTCACCAACATGCAGTGTTTCCTTGATTGAATTAGCTCTCACACCAATATTTGCGTCTAGAGCCTTTGCATTGAGGGCTATCTGAAAATGGCTGTGGCGCTGTAGTTGCCTGAGAATGTGGAGTTGGTGGCATGTGAAACCCGCATGTGGAGCATTCGTTTGTGTGGGATGCTCTACCAGGTTCATTCCTAGATAATGCACTCAAAGGGCACTAAGCATAGAGTGTGAAAACTGAGTTTCCTTGAGAGCTGCTTGGAAGCCTGATGGTGTGTGAAGTTAGTGAGCCAAATGGAGTTGTTCTCCCACAAGAACCACTCGGCTGATCCTTCTTCAATATGCCCTTGACCAACATGCAGTGTTTCCTTGATTGAATTAGCTCTCACACCAATATTTGCGTCTAGAGCCTTTGCATTGAGGGCTATCTGAAAACGGCTGTGGCGCTGAAGTTGTCCTGTGAATGTGGAGTTGGTGGCATGTGAAACCCGCATGTGGAGCATTCGTTTGTGTGGGATGCTTTACCAGGTTCATTCCTAGATAATGCACTCAAAGGGCACTAAGCATAGAGTGTGAAAACTGAGTTTCCTTGAGAGCTGCTTGGAAGCCTGATGGTGTGTAAGTTAGTGAGCCAAATGGAGTTGTTCTCCCAAAAGAACCACTCGGCTGATCCTTCTTCAATATGCCCTTCACCAACATGCAGTGTTTCCTTGATTGAATTAGCTCTCACACCAATATTTGTGTCTAGAGCCTTTGCATTGAGGGCTATCTGAAAACGGCTGTGGCGCTGAAGTTGCCTGTGAATGTGGAGTTGGTGGCATGTGAAACCCGCATGTGGAGCATTCGTTTGTGTGGGATGCTGACCAAGCTTCATTTCAGTCCTAGGCACACAAAGGGCACTAAGCATAGAGTGTGAAAACTGAGTTTCCTTGAGAGCTGCTTGGAAGCCTGATGGTGTGTGAAGTTAGGGAGCCAAATGGAGTTGTTCTCCCACAAGAACCACTCGGCTGATCCTTCTTCAATATGCCCTTCACCAACATGCAGTGTTTCCTTGATTGAATTAGCTCTCACACCAATATTTGCGTCTAGAGCCTTTGCATTGAGGGCTATCTGAAAACGGCTGTGGCGCTGAAGTTGCCTGTGAATGTGGAGTTGGTGGCATGTGAAACCCGCATGTGGAGCATTCGTTTGTGTGGGATGCTCTACCAGGTTCATTCCTAGATAATGCACTTAGATAATGCACTCAAAGGGCACTAAGCATAGAGTGTGAAAACTGAGTTTCCTTGAGAGCTGCTTGGAAGCCTGATGGTGTGTGAAGTTAGTGAGCCAAATGGAGTTGTTCTCCCACAAGAACCACTCGGCTGATCCTTCTTCAATATGCCCTTCACCAACATGCAGTGTTTCCTTGATTGAATTAGCTCTCACACCAATATTTGCGTCTAGAGCCTTTGCATTGAGGGCTATCTGAAAACGGCTGTGGCGCTGAAGTTGCCTGTGAATGTGGAGTTGGTGGCATGTGAAACCCGCATGTGGAGCATTCGTTTGTGTGGGATGCTCTACCAGGTTCATTCCTAGATAATGCACTCAAAGGGCACTAAGCATAGAGTGTGGAAACTGAGTTTCCTTGAGAGCTGCTTGGAAGCCTGATGGTGTGTGAAGTTAGTGAGCCAAATGGAGTTGTTCTCCCACAAGAACCACTCGGCTGATCCTTCTTCAATATGCCCTTCACCAACATGCAGTGTTTCCTTGATTGAATTAGCTCTCACACCAATATTTGCGTCTAGAGCCTTTGCATTGAGGGCTATCTGAAAACGGCTGTGGCGCTGAAGTTGCCTGTGAATGTGGAGTTGGTGGCATGTGAAACCCGCATGTGAAGCATTCGTTTGTGTGGGATGCTCTACCAGGTTCATTTCAGTCCTAGGCGCACAAAGGGCACTAAGCATAGAGTGTGAAAACTGAGTTTCCTTGAGAGCTGCTTGGAAGCCTGATGGTGTGTGAAGTTAGTGAGCCAAATGGAGTTGTTCTCCCACAAGAACCACTCGGCTGATCCTTCTTCAATATGCCCTTCACCAACATGCAGTGTTTCCTTGATTGAATTAGCTCTCACACCAATATTTGCGTCTAGAGCCTTTGCATTGAGGGCTATCTGAAAACGGCTGTGGCGCTGAAGTTGCCTGTGAATGTGGAGTTGGTGGCATGTGAAACCCGCATGTGGAGCATTCGTTTGTGTGGGATGCTGACCAAGCTTCATTTCAGTCCTAGCCACACAAAGAGCCCTAAGCATAGAGTGTGAAAACTGAGTTTCCTTGAGAGCTGCTTGGAAGCCTGATGGTGTGTGAAGTTAGGGAGCCAAATGGAGTTGTTCTCCCACAAGAACCACTCTGCTGATCCTTCTTCAATATGCCCTTCACCAACATGCAGTGTTTCCTTGATTGAATTAGCTCTCACACCAATATTTGCGTCTAGAGCCTTTGCATTGAGGGCTATCTGAAAACAGCTGTGGCGCTGAAGTTGCCTGTGAATGTGGAGTTGGTGGCATGTGAAACCCGCATGTGGAGCATTCGTTTGTGTGGGATGCTCTACCAGGTTCATTCCTAGATAATGCACTCAAAGGGCACTAAGCATAGAGTGTGAAAACTGAGTTTCCTTGAGAGCTGCTTGGAAGCCTGATGGTGTGTGAAGTTAGTGAGCCAAATGGAGTTGTTCTCCCACAAGAACCACTCGGCTGATCCTTCTTCAATATGCCCTTCACCAACATGCAGTGTTTCCTTGATTGAATTAGCTCTCACACCAATATTTGCGTCTAGAGCCTTTGCATTGAGGGCTATCTGAAAACGGCTGTGGGGCTGAAGTTGCCTGTGAATGTGGAGTTGGTGGCATGTGAAACCCGCATGTGGAGCATTCGTTTGTGTGGGATGCTGACCAAGCTTCATTTCAGTCCTAGGCACACAAAGGGCACTAAGCATAGAGTGTGAAAACTGAGTTTCCTTGAGAGCTGCTTGGAAGCCTGATGGTGTGTGAAGTTAGGGAGCCAAATGGAGTTGTTCTCCCACAAGAACCACTCGGCTGATCCTTCTTCAATATGCCCTTCACCAACATGCAGTGTTTCCTTGATTGAATTAGCTCTCACACCAATATTTGCGTCTAGAGCCTTTGCATTGAGGGCTATCTGAAAATGGCTGTGGCGCTGTAGTTGCCTGAGAATGTGGAGTTGGTGGCATGTGAAACCCGCATGTGGAGCATTCGTTTGTGTGGGATGCTCTACCAGGTTCATTCCTAGATAATGCACTCAAAGGGCACTAAGCATAGAGTGTGAAAACTGAGTTTCCTTGAGAGCTGCTTGGAAGCCTGATGGTGTGTGAAGTTAGTGAGCCAAATGGAGTTGTTCTCCCACAAGAACCACTCGGCTGATCCTTCTTCAATATGCCCTTGACCAACATGCAGTGTTTCCTTGATTGAATTAGCTCTCACACCAATATTTGTGTCTAGAGCCTTTGCATTGAGGGCTATCTGAAAACGGCTGTGGCGCTGAAGTTGCCTGTGAATGTGGAGTTGGTGGCATGTGAAACCCGCATGTGGAGCATTCGTTTGTGTGGGATGCTGACCAAGCTTCATTTCAGTCCTAGGCACACAAAGGGCACTAAGCATAGAGTGTGAAAACTGAGTTTCCTTGAGAGCTGCTTGGAAGCCTGATGGTGTGTGAAGTTAGGGAGCCAAATGGAGTTGTTCTCCCACAAGAACCACTCGGCTGATCCTTCTTCAATATGCCCTTCACCAACATGCAGTGTTTCCTTGATTGAATTAGCTCTCACACCAATATTTGCGTCTAGAGCCTTTGCATTGAGGGCTATCTGAAAACGGCTGTGGCGCTGAAGTTGCCTGTGAATGTGGAGTTGGTGGCATGTGAAACCCGCATGTGGAGCATTCGTTTGTGTGGGATGCTGACCAAGCTTCATTTCAGTCCTAGGCACACAAAGGGCACTAAGCATAGAGTGTGAAAACTGAGTTTCCTTGAGAGCTGCTTGGAAGCCTGATGGTGTGTGAAGTTAGGGAGCCAAATGGAGTTGTTCTCCCACAAGAACCACTCGGCTGATCCTTCTTCAATATGCCCTTCACCAACATGCAGTGTTTCCTTGATTGAATTAGCTCTCACACCAATATTTGCGTCTAGAGCCTTTGCATTGAGGGCTATCTGAAAACGGCTGTGGCGCTGAAGTTGCCTGTGAATGTGGAGTTGGTGGCATGTGAAACCCGCATGTGGAGCATTCGTTTGTGTGGGATGCTCTACCAGGTTCATTCCTAGATAATGCACTCAAAGGGCACTAAGCATAGAGTGTGAAAACTGAGTTTCCTTGAGAGCTGCTTGGAAGCCTGATGGTGTGTGAAGTTAGTGAGCCAAATGGAGTTGTTCTCCCACAAGAACCACTCGGCTGATCCTTCTTCAATATGCCCTTGACCAACATGCAGTGTTTCCTTGATTGAATTAGCTCTCACACCAATATTTGCGTCTAGAGCCTTTGCATTGAGGGCTATCTGAAAACGGCTGTGGCGCTGAAGTTGCCTGTGAATGTGGAGTTGGTGGCATGTGAAACCCGCATGTGGAGCATTCGTTTGTGTGGGATGCTCTACCAGGTTCATTCCTAGATAATGCACTCAAAGGGCACTAAGCATAGAGTGTGAAAACTGAGTTTCCTTGAGAGCTGCTTGGAAGCCTGATGGTGTGTGAAGTTAGTGAGCCAAATGGAGTTGTTCTCCCACAAGAACCACTCGGCTGATCCTTCTTCAATATGCCCTTCACCAACATGCAGTGTTTCCTTGATTGAATTAGCTCTCACACCAATATTTGCGTCTAGAGCCTTTGCATTGAGGGCTATCTGAAAACGGCTGTGGCGCTGAAGTTGCCTGTGAATGTGGAGTTGGTGGCATGTGAAACCCGCATGTGGAGCATTCGTTTGTGTGGGATGCTTTACCAGGTTCATTCCTAGATAATGCACTCAAAGGGCACTAAGCATAGAGTGTGAAAACTGAGTTTCCTTGAGAGCTGCTTGGAAGCCTGATGGTGTGTGAAGTTAGTGAGCCAAATGGAGTTGTTCTCCCACAAGAACCACTCGGCTGATCCTTCTTCAATATGCCCTTGACCAACATGCAGTGTTTCCTTGATTGAATTAGCTCTCACACCAATATTTGCGTCTAGAGCCTTTGCATTGAGGGCTATCTGAAAACGGCTGTGGCGCTGAAGTTGCCTGTGAATGTGGAGTTGGTGGCATGTGAAACCCGCATGTGGAGCATTCGTTTGTGTGGGATGCTTTACCAGGTTCATTCCTAGATAATGCACTCAAAGGGCACTAAGCATAGAGTGTGAAAACTGAGTTTCCTTGAGAGCTGCTTGGAAGCCTGATGGTGTGTGAAGTTAGGGAGCCAAATGGAGTTGTTCTCCCACAAGAACCACTCGGCTGATCCTTCTTCAATATGCCCTTCACCAACATGCAGTGTTTCCTTGATTGAATTAGCTCTCACACCAATATTTGCGTCTAGAGCCTTTGCATTGAGGGCTATCTGAAAACGGCTGTGGCGCTGAAGTTGCCTGTGAATGTGGAGTTGGTGGCATGTGAAACCCGCATGTGGAGCATTCGTTTGTGTGGGATGCTCTACCAGGTTCATTCCTAGATAATGCACTCAAAGGGCACTAAGCATAGAGTGTGAAAACTGAGTTTCCTTGAGAGCTGCTTGGAAGCCTGATGGTGTGTGAAGTTAGTGAGCCAAATGGAGTTGTTCTCCCACAAGAACCACTCGGCTGATCCTTCTTCAATATGCCCTTCACCAACATGCAGTGTTTCCTTGATTGAATTAGCTCTCACACCAATATTTGCGTCTAGAGCCTTTGCATTGAGGGCTATCTGAAAACGGCTGTGGCGCTGAAGTTGCCTGTGAATGTGGAGTTGGTGGCATGTGAAACCCGCATGTGGAGCATTCGTTTGTGTGGGATGCTCTACCAGGTTCATATTCCTAGATAATGCACTCAAAGGGCACTAAGCATAGAGTGTGAAAACTGAGTTTCCTTGAGAGCTGCTTGGAAGCCTGATGGTGTGTGAAGTTAGTGAGCCAAATGGAGTTGTTCTCCCACAAGAACCACTCGGCTGATCCTTCTTCAATATGCCCTTCACCAACATGCAGTGTTTCCTTGATTGAATTAGCTCTCACACCAATATTTGCGTCTAGAGCCTTTGCATTGAGGGCTATCTGAAAACGGCTGTGGCGCTGAAGTTGCCTGTGAATGTGGAGTTGGTGGCATGTGAAACCCGCATGTGGAGCATTCGTTTGTGTGGGATGCTTTACCAGGTTCATTCCTAGATAATGCACTCAAAGGGCACTAAGCATAGAGTGTGAAAACTGAGTTTCCTTGAGAGCTGCTTGGAAGCCTGATGGTGTGTGAAGTTAGTGAGCCAAATGGAGTTGTTCTCCCACAAGAACCACTCGGCTGATCCTTCTTCAATATGCCCTTCACCAACATGCAGTGTTTCCTTGATTGAATTAGCTCTCACACCAATATTTGTGTCTAGAGCCTTTGCATTGAGGGCTATCTGAAAACGGCTGTGGCGCTGAAGTTGCCTGTAAATGTGGAGTTGGTGGCATGTGAAACCCGCATGTGGAGCATTCGTTTGTGTGGGATGCTCTACCAGGTTCATTCCTAGATAATGCACTCAAAGGGCACTAAGCATAGAGTGTGAAAACTGAGTTTCCTTGAGAGCTGCTTGGAAGCCTGATGGTGTGTGAAGTTAGTGAGCCAAATGGAGTTGTTCTCCCACAAGAACCACTCGGCTGATCCTTCTTCAATATGCCCTTGACCAACATGCAGTGTTTCCTTGATTGAATTAGCTCTCACACCAATATTTGCGTCTAGAGCCTTTGCATTGAGGGCTATCTGAAAACGGCTGTGGCGCTGAAGTTGCCTGTGAATGTGGAGTTGGTGGCATGTGAAACCCGCATGTGGAGCATTCGTTTGTGTGGGATGCTGACCAAGCTTCATTTCAGTCCTAGGCACACAAAGGGCACTAAGCATAGAGTGTGAAAACTGAGTTTCCTTGAGAGCTGCTTGGAAGCCTGATGGTGTGTGAAGTTAGTGAGCCAAATGGAGTTGTTCTCCCACAAGAACCACTCGGCTGATCCTTCTTCAATATGCCCTTCACCAACATGCAGTGTTTCCTTGATTGAATTAGCTCTCACACCAATATTTGCGTCTAGAGCCTTTGCATTGAGGGCTATCTGAAAACGGCTGTGGCGCTGAAGTTGCCTGTGAATGTGGAGTTGGTGGCATGTGAAACCCGCATGTGGAGCATTCGTTTGTGTGGGATGCTCTACCAGGTTCATTCCTAGATAATGCACTCAAAGGGCACTAAGCATAGAGTGTGAAAACTGAGTTTCCTTGAGAGCTGCTTGGAAGCCTGATGGTGTGTGAAGTTAGTGAGCCAAATGGAGTTGTTCTCCCACAAGAACCACTCGGCTGATCCTTCTTCAATATGCCCTTCACCAACATGCAGTGTTTCCTTGATTGAATTAGCTCTCACACCAATATTTGCGTCTAGAGCCTTTGCTTTGAGGGCTATCTGAAAACGGCTGTGGCGCTGAAGTTGCCTGTGAATGTGGAGTTGGTGGCATGTGAAACCCGCATGTGGAGCATTCGTTTGTGTGGGATGCTCTACCAGGTTCATTCCTAGATAATGCACTCAAAGGGCACTAAGCATAGAGTGTGGAAACTGAGTTTCCTTGAGAGCTGCTTGGAAGCCTGATGGTGTGTGAAGTTAGTGAGCCAAATGGAGTTGTTCTCCCACAAGAACCACTCAGCTGATCCTTCTTCAATATGCCCTTCACCAACATGCAGTGTTTCCTTGATTGAATTAGCTCTCACACCAATATTTGCGTCTAGAGCCTTTGCATTGAGGGCTATCTGAAAACGGCTGTGGCGCTGAAGTTGCCTGTGAATGTGGAGTTGGTGGCATGTGAAACCCGCATGTGAAGCATTCGTTTGTGTGGGATGCTCTACCAGGTTCATTTCAGTCCTAGGCGCACAAAGGGCACTAAGCATAGAGTGTGAAAACTGAGTTTCCTTGAGAGCTGCTTGGAAGCCTGATGGTGTGTGAAGTTAGTGAGCCAAATGGAGTTGTTCTCCCACAAGAACCACTCGGCTGATCCTTCTTCAATATGCCCTTCACCAACATGCAGTGTTTCCTTGATTGAATTAGCTCTCACACCAATATTTGCGTCTAGAGCCTTTGCATTGAGGGCTATCTGAAAACGGCTGTGGCGCTGAAGTTGCCTGTGAATGTGGAGTTGGTGGCATGTGAAACCCGCATGTGGAGCATTCGTTTGTGTGGGATGCTGACCAAGCTTCATTTCAGTCCTAGCCACACAAAGAGCCCTAAGCATAGAGTGTGAAAACTGAGTTTCCTTGAGAGCTGCTTGGAAGCCTGATGGTGTGTGAAGTTAGGGAGCCAAATGGAGTTGTTCTCCCACAAGAACCACTCTGCTGATCCTTCTTCAATATGCCCTTCACCAACATGCAGTGTTTCCTTGATTGAATTAGCTCTCACACCAATATTTGCGTCTAGAGCCTTTGCATTGAGGGCTATCTGAAAACAGCTGTGGCGCTGAAGTTGCCTGTGAATGTGGAGTTGGTGGCATGTGAAACCCGCATGTGGAGCATTCGTTTGTGTGGGATGCTCTACCAGGTTCATTCCTAGATAATGCACTCAAAGGGCACTAAGCATAGAGTGTGAAAACTGAGTTTCCTTGAGAGCTGCTTGGAAGCCTGATGGTGTGTGAAGTTAGTGAGCCAAATGGAGTTGTTCTCCCACAAGAACCACTCGGCTGATCCTTCTTCAATATGCCCTTCACCAACATGCAGTGTTTCCTTGATTGAATTAGCTCTCACACCAATATTTGCGTCTAGAGCCTTTGCATTGAGGGCTATCTGAAAACGGCTGTGGCGCTGAAGTTGCCTGTGAATGTGGAGTTGGTGGCATGTGAAACCCGCATGTGGAGCATTCGTTTGTGTGGGATGCTGACCAAGCTTCATTTCAGTCCTAGGCACACAAAGGGCACTAAGCATAGAGTGTGAAAACTGAGTTTCCTTGAGAGCTGCTTGGAAGCCTGATGGTGTGTGAAGTTAGTGAGCCAAATGGAGTTGTTCTCCCACAAGAACCACTCGGCTGATCCTTCTTCAATATGCCCTTCACCAACATGCAGTGTTTCCTTGATTGAATTAGCTCTCACACCAATATTTGCGTCTAGAGCCTTTGCATTGAGGGCTATCTGAAAATGGCTGTGGCGCTGTAGTTGCCTGAGAATGTGGAGTTGGTGGCATGTGAAACCCGCATGTGGAGCATTCGTTTGTGTGGGATGCTCTACCAGGTTCATTCCTAGATAATGCACTCAAAGGGCACTAAGCATAGAGTGTGAAAACTGAGTTTCCTTGAGAGCTGCTTGGAAGCCTGATGGTGTGTGAAGTTAGTGAGCCAAATGGAGTTGTTCTCCCACAAGAACCACTCGACTGATCCTTCTTCAATATGCCCTTGACCAACATGCAGTGTTTCCTTGATTGAATTAGCTCTCACACCAATATTTGCGTCTAGAGCCTTTGCATTGAGGGCTATCTGAAAACGGCTGTGGCGCTGAAGTTGCCTGTGAATGTGGAGTTGGTGGCATGTGAAACCCGCATGTGGAGCATTCGTTTGTGTGGGATGCTTTACCAGGTTCATTCCTAGATAATGCACTCAAAGGGCACTAAGCATAGAGTGTGAAAACTGAGTTTCCTTGAGAGCTGCTTGGAAGCCTGATGGTGTGTGAAGTTAGTGAGCCAAATGGAGTTGTTCTCCCACAAGAACCACTCGGCTGATCCTTCTTCAATATGCCCTTCACCAACATGCAGTGTTTCCTTGATTGAATTAGCTCTCACACCAATATTTGTGTCTAGAGCCTTTGCATTGAGGGCTATCTGAAAACGGCTGTGGCGCTGAAGTTGCCTGTGAATGTGGAGTTGGTGGCATGTGAAACCCGCATGTGGAGCATTCGTTTGTGTGGGATGCTGACCAAGCTTCATTTCAGTCCTAGGCACACAAAGGGCACTAAGCATAGAGTGTGAAAACTGAGTTTCCTTGAGAGCTGCTTGGAAGCCTGATGGTGTGTGAAGTTAGGGAGCCAAATGGAGTTGTTCTCCCACAAGAACCACTCGGCTGATCCTTCTTCAATATGCCCTTCACCAACATGCAGTGTTTCCTTGATTGAATTAGCTCTCACACCAATATTTGCGTCTAGAGCCTTTGCATTGAGGGCTATCTGAAAACGGCTGTGGCGCTGAAGTTGCCTGTGAATGTGGAGTTGGTGGCATGTGAAACCCGCATGTGGAGCATTCGTTTGTGTGGGATGCTCTACCAGGTTCATTCCTAGATAATGCACTCAAAGGGCACTAAGCATAGAGTGTGAAAACTGAGTTTCCTTGAGAGCTGCTTGGAAGCCTGATGGTGTGTGAAGTTAGTGAGCCAAATGGAGTTGTTCTCCCACAAGAACCACTCGGCTGATCCTTCTTCAATATGCCCTTCACCAACATGCAGTGTTTCCTTGATTGAATTAGCTCTCACACCAATATTTGCGTCTAGAGCCTTTGCATTGAGGGCTATCTGAAAACGGCTGTGGCGCTGAAGTTGCCTGTGAATGTGGAGTTGGTGGCATGTGAAACCCGCATGTGGAGCATTCGTTTGTGTGGGATGCTGACCAAGCTTCATTTCAGTCCTAGGCACACAAAGGGCACTAAGCATAGAGTGTGAAAACTGAGTTTCCTTGAGAGCTGCTTGGAAGCCTGATGGTGTGTGAAGTTAGGGAGCCAAATGGAGTTGTTCTCCCACAAGAACCACTCGGCTGATCCTTCTTCAATATGCCCTTCACCAACATGCAATGTTTCCTTGATTGAATTAGCTCTCACACCAATATTTGCGTCTAGAGCCTTTGCATTGAGGGCTATCTGAAAACGGCTGTGGCGCTGAAGTTGCCTGTGAATGTGGAGTTGGTGGCATGTGAAACCCGCATGTGGAGCATTCGTTTGTGTGGGATGCTCTACCAGGTTCATTCCTAGATAATGCACTCAAAGGGCACTAAGCATAGAGTGTGAAAACTGAGTTTCCTTGAGAGCTGCTTGGAAGCCTGATGGTGTGTGAAGTTAGGGAGCCAAATGGAGTTGTTCTCCCACAAGAACCACTCGGCTGATCCTTCTTCAATATGCCCTTGACCAACATGCAGTGTTTCCTTGATTGAATTAGCTCTCACACCAATATTTGCGTCTAGAGCCTTTGCATTGAGGGCTATCTGAAAACGGCTGTGGGGCTGAAGTTGCCTGTGAATGTGGAGTTGGTGGCATGTGAAACCTGCATGTGAAGCATTCGTTTGTGTGGGATGCTCTAGCACGTTCATTCCTAGATAATGCACTCAAAGGGCACTAAGCATAGAGTGTGGAAACTGAGTTTCCTTGAGAGCTGCTTGGAAGCCTGATGGTGTGTGAAGTTAGTGAGCCAAATGGAGTTGTTCTCCCACAAGAACCACTCAGCTGATCCTTCTTCAATATGCCCTTCACCAACATGCAGTGTTTCCTTGATTGAATTAGCTCTCACACCAATATTTGCGTCTAGAGCCTTTGCATTGAGGGCTATCTGAAAACGGCTGTGGCGCTGAAGTTGCCTGTGAATGTGGAGTTGGTGGCATGTGAAACCCGCATGTGGAGCATTCGTTTGTGTGGGATGCTCTACCAGGTTCATTTCAGTCCTAGCCATGCAAAGGGCACTAAGCATAGAGTGTGAAAACTGAGTTTCCTTGAGAGCTGCTTGGAAGCCTGATGGTGTGTGAAGTTAGTGAGCCAAATGGAGTTGTTCTCCCACAAGAACCACTCGGCTGATCCTTCTTCAATATGCCCTTCACCAACATGCAGTGTTTCCTTGATTGAATTAGCTCTCACACCAATATTTGCGTCTAGAGCCTTTGCATTGAGGGCTATCTGAAAACGGCTGTGGCGCTGAAGTTGCCTGTGAATGTGGAGTTGGTGGCATGTGAAACCCGCATGTGGAGCATTCGTTTGTGTGGGATGCTCTACCACGTTCATTCCTAGATAATGCACTCAAAGGGCACTAAGCATAGAGTGTGAAAACTGAGTTTCCTTGAGAGCTGCTTGGAAGCCTGATGGTGTGTGAAGTTAGTGAGCCAAATGGAGTTGTTCTCCCAC
This sequence comes from Ochotona princeps, assembly GCF_030435755.1. Lineage (NCBI taxonomy): Eukaryota > Metazoa > Chordata > Mammalia > Lagomorpha > Ochotonidae > Ochotona > Ochotona princeps. Next base: position 139,992 of record NW_026697087.1, on the reverse strand, counting down.
AAGAACCACTCGGCTGATCCTTCTTCAATATGCCCTTCACCAACATGCAGTGTTTCCTTGATTGAATTAGCTCTCACACCAATATTTGCGTCTAGAGCCTTTGCATTGAGGGCTATCTGAAAACGGCTGTGGCGCTGAAGTTGCCTGTGAATGTGGAGTTGGTGGCATGTGAAACCCGCATGTGGAGCATTCGTTTGTGTGGGATGCTGACCCAGCTTCATTTCAGTCCTAGGCACACAAAGGGCACTAAGCATAGAGTGTGAAAACTGAGTTTCCTTGAGAGCTGCTTGGAAGCCTGATGGTGTGTGAAGTTAGGGAGCCAAATGGAGTTGTTCTCCCACAAGAACCACTCGGCTGATCCTTCTTCAATATGCCCTTCACCAACATGCAGTGTTTCCTTGATTGAATTAGCTCTCACACCAATATTTGCGTCTAGAGCCTTTGCATTGAGGGCTATCTGAAAACGGCTGTGGCGCTGAAGTTGCCTGTGAATGTGGAGTTGGTGGCATGTGAAACCCGCATGTGGAGCATTCGTTTGTGTGGGATGCTCTACCAGGTTCATTCCTAGATAATGCACTCAAAGGGCACTAAGCATAGAGTGTGAAAACTGAGTTTCCTTGAGAGCTGCTTGGAAGCCTGATGGTGAGTGAAGTTAGTGAGCCAAATGGAGTTGTTCTCCCACAAGAACCACTCGGCTGATCCTTCTTCAATATGCCCTTCACCAACATGCAGTGTTTCCTTGATTGAATTAGCTCTCACACCAATATTTGCGTCTAGAGCCTTTGCATTGAGGGCTATCTGAAAACGGCTGTGGGGCTGAAGTTGCCTGTGAATGTGGAGTTGGTGGCATGTGAAACCCGCATGTGGAGCATTCGTTTGTGTGGGATGCTCTACCACGTTCATTCCTAGATAATGCACTCAAAGGGCACTAAACATAGAGTGTGGAAACTGAGTTTCCTTGAGAGCTGCTTGGAAGCCTGATGGTGTGTGAAGTTAGTGAGCCAAATGGAGTTGTTCTCCCACAGGAACCACTCAGCTGATCCTTCTTCAATATGCCCTTCACCAACATGCAGTGTTTCCTTGATTGAATTAGCTCTCACACCAATATTTGCGTCTAGAGCCTTTGCATTGAGGGCTATCTGAAAACGGCTGTGGCGCTGAAGTTGCCTGTGAATGTGGAGTTGGTGGCATGTGAAACCCGCATGTGGAGCATTCGTTTGTGTGGGATGCTCTACCAGGTTCATTTCAGTCCTAGCCATGCAAAGGGCACTAAGCATAGAGTGTGAAAACTGAGTTTCCTTGAGAGCTGCTTGGAAGCCTGATGGTGTGTGAAGTTAGTGAGCCAAATGGAGTTGTTCTCCCACAAGAACCACTCGGCTGATCCTTCTTCAATATGCCCTTCACCAACATGCAGTGTTTCCTTGATTGAATTAGCTCTCACACCAATATTTGCGTCTAGAGCCTTTGCATTGAGGGCTATCTGAAAACGGCTGTGGCGCTGAAGTTGCCTGTGAATGTGGAGTTGGTGGCATGTGAAACCCGCATGTGGAGCATTCGTTTGTGTGGGATGCTGACCAAGCTTCATTTCAGTCCTAGGCACACAAAGGGCACTAAGCATAGAGTGTGAAAACTGAGTTTCCTTGAGAGCTGCTTGGAAGCCTGATGGTGTGTGAAGTTAGGGAGCCAAATGGAGTTGTTCTCCCACAAGAACCACTCGGCTGATCCTTCTTCAATATGCCCTTCACCAACATGCAATGTTTCCTTGATTGAATTAGCTCTCACACCAATATTTGCGTCTAGAGCCTTTGCATTGAGGGCTATCTGAAAACGGCTGTGGCGCTGAAGTTGCCTGTGAATGTGGAGTTGGTGGCATGTGAAACCCGCATGTGGAGCATTCGTTTGTGTGGGATGCTCTACCAGGTTCATTCCTAGATAATGCACTCAAAGGGCACTAAGCATAGAGTGTGAAAACTGAGTTTCCTTGAGAGCTGCTTGGAAGCCTGATGGTGTGTGAAGTTAGGGAGCCAAATGGAGTTGTTCTCCCACAAGAACCACTCGGCTGATCCTTCTTCAATATGCCCTTGACCAACATGCAGTGTTTCCTTGATTGAATTAGCTCTCACACCAATATTTGCGTCTAGAGCCTTTGCATTGAGGGCTATCTGAAAACGGCTGTGGGGCTGAAGTTGCCTGTGAATGTGGAGTTGGTGGCATGTGAAACCTGCATGTGAAGCATTCGTTTGTGTGGGATGCTCTAGCACGTTCATTCCTAGATAATGCACTCAAAGGGCACTAAGCATAGAGTGTGGAAACTGAGTTTCCTTGAGAGCTGCTTGGAAGCCTGATGGTGTGTGAAGTTAGTGAGCCAAATGGAGTTGTTCTCCCACAAGAACCACTCAGCTGATCCTTCTTCAATATGCCCTTCACCAACATGCAGTGTTTCCTTGATTGAATTAGCTCTCACACCAATATTTGCGTCTAGAGCCTTTGCATTGAGGGCTATCTGAAAACGGCTGTGGCGCTGAAGTTGCCTGTGAATGTGGAGTTGGTGGCATGTGAAACCCGCATGTGGAGCATTCGTTTGTGTGGGATGCTCTACCAGGTTCATTTCAGTCCTAGCCATGCAAAGGGCACTAAGCATAGAGTGTGAAAACTGAGTTTCCTTGAGAGCTGCTTGGAAGCCTGATGGTGTGTGAAGTTAGTGAGCCAAATGGAGTTGTTCTCCCACAAGAACCACTCGGCTGATCCTTCTTCAATATGCCCTTCACCAACATGCAGTGTTTCCTTGATTGAATTAGCTCTCACACCAATATTTGCGTCTAGAGCCTTTGCATTGAGGGCTATCTGAAAACGGCTGTGGCGCTGAAGTTGCCTGTGAATGTGGAGTTGGTGGCATGTGAAACCCGCATGTGGAGCATTCGTTTGTGTGGGATGCTCTACCACGTTCATTCCTAGATAATGCACTCAAAGGGCACTAAGCATAGAGTGTGAAAACTGAGTTTCCTTGAGAGCTGCTTGGAAGCCTGATGGTGTGTGAAGTTAGTGAGCCAAATGGAGTTGTTCTCCCACAAGAACCACTCGGCTGATCCTTCTTCAATATGCCCTTCACCAACATGCAGTGTTTCCTTGATTGAATTAGCTCTCACACCAATATTTGCGTCTAGAGCCTTTGCATTGAGGGCTATCTGAAAACGGCTGTGGCGCTGAAGTTGCCTGTGAATGTGGAGTTGGTGGCATGTGAAACCCGCATGTGGAGCATTCGTTTGTGTGGGATGCTGACCCAGCTTCATTTCAGTCCTAGGCACACAAAGGGCACTAAGCATAGAGTGTGAAAACTGAGTTTCCTTGAGAGCTGCTTGGAAGCCTGATGGTGTGTGAAGTTAGGGAGCCAAATGGAGTTGTTCTCCCACAAGAACCACTCGGCTGATCCTTCTTCAATATGCCCTTCACCAACATGCAGTGTTTCCTTGATTGAATTAGCTCTCACACCAATATTTGCGTCTAGAGCCTTTGCATTGAGGGCTATCTGAAAACGGCTGTGGCGCTGAAGTTGCCTGTGAATGTGGAGTTGGTGGCATGTGAAACCCGCATGTGGAGCATTCGTTTGTGTGGGATGCTCTACCAGGTTCATTCCTAGATAATGCACTCAAAGGGCACTAAGCATAGAGTGTGAAAACTGAGTTTCCTTGAGAGCTGCTTGGAAGCCTGATGGTGAGTGAAGTTAGTGAGCCAAATGGAGTTGTTCTCCCACAAGAACCACTCGGCTGATCCTTCTTCAATATGCCCTTCACCAACATGCAGTGTTTCCTTGATTGAATTAGCTCTCACACCAATATTTGCGTCTAGAGCCTTTGCATTGAGGGCTATCTGAAAACGGCTGTGGGGCTGAAGTTGCCTGTGAATGTGGAGTTGGTGGCATGTGAAACCCGCATGTGGAGCATTCGTTTGTGTGGGATGCTCTACCACGTTCATTCCTAGATAATGCACTCAAAGGGCACTAAACATAGAGTGTGGAAACTGAGTTTCCTTGAGAGCTGCTTGGAAGCCTGATGGTGTGTGAAGTTAGTGAGCCAAATGGAGTTGTTCTCCCACAGGAACCACTCAGCTGATCCTTCTTCAATATGCCCTTCACCAACATGCAGTGTTTCCTTGATTGAATTAGCTCTCACACCAATATTTGCGTCTAGAGCCTTTGCATTGAGGGCTATCTGAAAACGGCTGTGGCGCTGAAGTTGCCTGTGAATGTGGAGTTGGTGGCATGTGAAACCCGCATGTGGAGCATTCGTTTGTGTGGGATGCTCTACCAGGTTCATTTCAGTCCTAGCCATGCAAAGGGCACTAAGCATAGAGTGTGAAAACTGAGTTTCCTTGAGAGCTGCTTGGAAGCCTGATGGTGTGTGAAGTTAGTGAGCCAAATGGAGTTGTTCTCCCACAAGAACCACTCGGCTGATCCTTCTTCAATATGCCCTTCACCAACATGCAGTGTTTCCTTGATTGAATTAGCTCTCACACCAATATTTGCGTCTAGAGCCTTTGCATTGAGGGCTATCTGAAAACGGCTGTGGCGCTGAAGTTGCCTGTGAATGTGGAGTTGGTGGCATGTGAAACCCGCATGTGGAGCATTCGTTTGTGTGGGATGCTTTACCAGGTTCATTCCTAGATAATGCACTCAAAGGGCACTAAGCATAGAGTGTGAAAACTGAGTTTCCTTGAGTGCTGCTTGGAAGCCTGATGGTGTGTGAAGTTAGTGAGCCAAATGGAGTTGTTCTCCCACAAGAACCACTCGGCTGATCCTTCTTCAATATGCCCTTCACCAACATGCAGTGTTTCCTTGATTGAATTAGCTCTCACACCAATATTTGCGTCTAGAGCCTTTGCATTGAGGGCTATCTGAAAACGGCTGTGGCGCTGAAGTTGCCTGTGAATGTGGAGTTGGTGGCATGTGAAACCCGCATGTGGAGCATTCGTTTGTGTGGGATGCTCTACCAGGTTCATTCCTAGATAATGCACTCAAAGGGCACTAAGCATAGAGTGTGAAAACTGAGTTTCCTTGAGAGCTGCTTGGAAGCCTGATGGTGAGTGAAGTTAGTGAGCCAAATGGAGTTGTTCTCCCACAAGAACCACTCGGCTGATCCTTCTTCAATATGCCCTTGACCAACATGCAGTGTTTCCTTGATTGAATTAGCTCTCACACCAATATTTGCGTCTAGAGCCTTTGCATTGAGGGCTATCTGAAAACGGCTGTGGGGCTGAAGTTGCCTGTGAATGTGGAGTTGGTGGCATGTGAAACCCGCATGTGAAGCATTCGTTTGTGTGGGATGCTCTAGCACGTTCATTCCTAGATAATGCACTCAAAGGGCACTAAGCATAGAGAGTGGAAACTGAGTTTCCTTGAGAGCTGCTTGGAAGCCTGATGGTGTGTGAAGTTAGTGAGCCAAATGGAGTTGTTCTCCCACAAGAACCACTCAGCTGATCCTTCTTCAATATGCCCTTCACCAACATGCAGTGTTTCCTTGATTGAATTAGCTCTCACACCAATATTTGCGTCTAGAGCCTTTGCATTGAGGGCTATCTGAAAACGGCTGTGGCGCTGAAGTTGCCTGTGAATGTGGAGTTGGTGGCATGTGAAACCCGCATGTGGAGCATTCGTTTGTGTGGGATGCTCTACCAGGTTCATTTCAGTCCTAGCCATGCAAAGGGCACTAAGCATAGAGTGTGAAAACTGAGTTTCCTTGAGAGCTGCTTGGAAGCCTGATGGTGTGTGAAGTTAGGGAGCCAAATGGAGTTGTTCTCCCACAAGAACCACTCGGCTGATCCTTCTTCAATATGCCCTTCACCAACATGCAGTGTTTCCTTGATTGAATTAGCTCTCACACCAATATTTGCGTCTAGAGCCTTTGCTTTGAGGGCTATCTGAAAACGGCTGTGGCGCTGAAGTTGCCTGTGAATGTGGAGTTGGTGGCATGTGAAACCCGCATGTGGAGCATTCGTTTGTGTGGGATGCTCTACCAGGTTCATTCCTAGATAATGCACTCAAAGGGCACTAAGCATAGAGTGTGAAAACTGAGTTTCCTTGAGAGCTGCTTGGAAGCCTGATGGTGTGTGAAGTTAGTGAGCCAAATGGAGTTGTTCTCCCACAAGAACCACTCGGCTGATCCTTCTTCAATATGCCCTTCACCAACATGCAGTGTTTCCTTGATTGAATTAGCTCTCACACCAATATTTGCGTCTAGAGCCTTTGCATTGAGGGCTATCTGAAAACGGCTGTGGCGCTGAAGTTGCCTGAGACTGTGGAGTTGGTGGCATGTGAAACCCGCATGTGGAGCATTCGTTTGTGTGGGATGCTGACCAAGCTTCATTTCAGTCCCTAGGCACACAAAGGGCACTAAGCATAGAGTGTGAAACCTGAGTTTCCTTGAGAGCTGCTTGGAAGCCTGATGGTGTGTGAAGTTAGGGAGCCAAATGGAGTTGTTCTCCCACAAGAACCACTCGGCTGATCCTTCTTCAATATGCCCTTCACCAACATGCAGTGTTTCCTTGATTGAATTAGCTCTCACACCAATATTTGCGTCTAGAGCCTTTGCATTGAGGGCTATCTGAAAACGGCTGTGGCGCTGAAGTTGCCTGTGAATGTGGAGTTGGTGGCATGTGAAACCCGCATGTGGAGCATTCGTTTGTGTGGGATGCTCTACCAGGTTCATTCCTAGATAATGCACTCAAAGGGCACTAAGCATAGAGTGTGAAAACTGAGTTTCCTTGAGAGCTGCTTGGAAGCCTGATGGTGTGTGAAGTTAGGGAGCCAAATGGAGTTGTTCTCCCACAAGAACCACTCGGCTGATCCTTCTTCAATATGCCCTTCACCAACATGCAGTGTTTCCTTGATTGAATTAGCTCTCACACCAATATTTGCCTCTAGAGCCTTTGCATTGAGGGCTATCTGAAAACGGCTGTGGCGCTGAAGTTGCCTGTGAATGTGGAGTTGGTGGCATGTGAAACCCGCATGTGGAGCATTCGTTTGTGTGGGATGCTCTACCAGGTTCATTCCTAGATAATGCACTCAAAGGGCACTAAGCATAGAGTGTGAAAACTGAGTTTCCTTGAGAGCTGCTTGGAAGCCTGATGGTGTGTGAAGTTAGTGAGCCAAATGGAGTTGTTCTCCCACAAGAACCACTCGGCTGATCCTTCTTCAATATGCCCTTCACCAACATGCAGTGTTTCCTTGATTGAATTAGCTCTCACACCAATATTTGCGTCTAGAGCCTTTGCATTGAGGGCTATCTGAAAACGGCTGTGGCGCTGAAGTTGCCTGAGACTGTGGAGTTGGTGGCATGTGAAACCCGCATGTGGAGCATTCGTTTGTGTGGGATGCTGACCAAGCTTCATTTCAGTCCTAGGCACACAAAGGGCACTAAGCATAGAGTGTGAAACCTGAGTTTCCTTGAGAGCTGCTTGGAAGCCTGATGGTGTGTGAAGTTAGGGAGCCAAATGGAGTTGTTCTCCCACAAGAACCACTCGGCTGATCCTTCTTCAATATGCCCTTCACCAACATGCAGTGTTTCCTTGATTGAATTAGCTCTCACACCAATATTTGCGTCTAGAGCCTTTGCATTGAGGGCTATCTGAAAACGGCTGTGGCGCTGAAGTTGCCTGTGAATGTGGAGTTGGTGGCATGTGAAACCCGCATGTGGAGCATTCGTTTGTGTGGGATGCTCTACCAGGTTCATTCCTAGATAATGCACTCAAAGGGCACTAAGCATAGAGTGTGAAAACTGAGTTTCCTTGAGAGCTGCTTGGAAGCCTGATGGTGTGTGAAGTTAGGGAGCCAAATGGAGTTGTTCTCCCACAAGAACCACTCGGCTGATCCTTCTTCAATATGCCCTTCACCAACATGCAGTGTTTCCTTGATTGAATTAGCTCTCACACCAATATTTGCCTCTAGAGCCTTTGCATTGAGGGCTATCTGAAAACGGCTGTGGCGCTGAAGTTGCCTGTGAATGTGGAGTTGGTGGCATGTGAAACCCGCATGTGGAGCATTCGTTTGTGTGGGATGCTCTACCAGGTTCATTTCAGTCCTAGGCACACAAAGGGCACTAAGCATAGAGTGTGAAACCTGAGTTTCCTTGAGAGCTGCTTGGAAGCCTGATGGTGTGTGAAGTTAGTGAGCCAAATGGAGTTGTTCTCCCACAAGAACCACTCGGCTGATCCTTCTTCAATATGCCCTTCACCAACATGCAGTGTTTCCTTGATTGAATTAGCTCTCACACCAATATTTGCGTCTAGAGCCTTTGCATTGAGGGCTATCTGAAAACGGCTGTGGCGCTGAAGTTGCCTGTGAATGTGGAGTTGGTGGCATGTGAAACCCGCATGTGGAGCATTCGTTTGTGTGGGATGCTCTACCAGGTTCATTCCTAGATAATGCACTCAAAGGGCACTAAGCATAGAGTGTGAAAACTGAGTTTCCTTGAGAGCTGCTTGGAAGCCTGATGGTGTGTGAAGTTAGTGAGCCAAATGGAGTTGTTCTCCCACAAGAACCACTCGGCTGATCCTTCTTCAATATGCCCTTGACCAACATGCAGTGTTTCCTTGATTGAATTAGCTCTCACACCAATATTTGCGTCTAGAGCCTTTGCATTGAGGGCTATCTGAAAACGGCTGTGGGGCTGAAGTTGCCTGTGAATGTGGAGTTGGTGGCATGTGAAACCCGCATGTGAAGCATTCGTTTGTGTGGGATGCTCTAGCACGTTCATTCCTAGATAATGCACTCAAAGGGCACTAAGCATAGAGTGTGGAAACTGAGTTTCCTTGAGAGCTGCTTGGAAGCCTGATGGTGTGTGAAGTTAGTGAGCCAAATGGAGTTGTTCTCCCACAAGAACCACTCAGCTGATCCTTCTTCAATATGCCCTTCACCAACATGCAGTGTTTCCTTGATTGAATTAGCTCTCACACCAATATTTGCGTCTAGAGCCTTTGCATTGAGGGCTATCTGAAAACGGCTGTGGCGCTGAAGTTGCCTGTGAATGTGGAGTTGGTGGCATGTGAAACCCGCATGTGGAGCATTCGTTTGTGTGGGATGCTCTACCAGGTTCATTTCAGTCCTAGCCATGCAAAGGGCACTAAGCATAGAGTGTGAAAACTGAGTTTCCTTGAGAGCTGCTTGGAAGCCTGATGGTGTGTGAAGTTAGTGAGCCAAATGGAGTTGTTCTCCCACAAGAACCACTCGGCTGATCCTTCTTCAATATGCCCTTCACCAACATGCAGTGTTTCCTTGATTGAATTAGCTCTCACACCAATATTTGCGTCTAGAGCCTTTGCATTGAGGGCTATCTGAAAACGGCTGTGGCGCTGAAGTTGCCTGTGAATGTGGAGTTGGTGGCATGTGAAACCCGCATGTGGAGCATTCGTTTGTGTGGGATGCTCTACCACGTTCATTCCTAGATAATGCACTCAAAGGGCACTAAGCATAGAGTGTGAAAACTGAGTTTCCTTGAGAGCTGCTTGGAAGCCTGATGGTGTGTGAAGTTAGGGAGCCAAATGGAGTTGTTCTCCCACAAGAACCACTCGGCTGATCCTTCTTCAATATGCCCTTCACCAACATGCAGTGTTTCCTTGATTGAATTAGCTCTCACACCAATATTTGCGTCTAGAGCCTTTGCATTGAGGGCTATCTGAAAACGGCTGTGGCGCTGAAGTTGCCTGTGAATGTGGAGTTGGTGGCATGTGAAACCCGCATGTGGAGCATTCGTTTGTGTGGGATGCTGACCCAGCTTCATTTCAGTCCTAGGCACACAAAGGGCACTAAGCATAGAGTGTGAAAACTGAGTTTCCTTGAGAGCTGCTTGGAAGCCTGATGGTGTGTGAAGTTAGGGAGCCAAATGGAGTTGTTCTCCCACAAGAACCACTCGGCTGATCCTTCTTCAATATGCCCTTCACCAACATGCAGTGTTTCCTTGATTGAATTAGCTCTCACACCAATATTTGCGTCTAGAGCCTTTGCATTGAGGGCTATCTGAAAACGGCTGTGGCGCTGAAGTTGCCTGTGAATGTGGAGTTGGTGGCATGTGAAACCCGCATGTGGAGCATTCGTTTGTGTGGGATGCTCTACCAGGTTCATTCCTAGATAATGCACTCAAAGGGCACTAAGCATAGAGTGTGAAAACTGAGTTTCCTTGAGAGCTGCTTGGAAGCCTGATGGTGAGTGAAGTTAGTGAGCCAAATGGAGTTGTTCTCCCACAAGAACCACTCGGCTGATCCTTCTTCAATATGCCCTTCACTAACATGCAGTGTTTCCTTGATTGAATTAGCTCTCACACCAATATTTGCGTCTAGAGCCTTTGCATTGAGGGCTATCTGAAAACGGCTGTGGGGCTGAAGTTGCCTGTGAATGTGGAGTTGGTGGCATGTGAAACCCGCATGTGGAGCATTCGTTTGTGTGGGATGCTCTACCACGTTCATTCCTAGATAATGCACTCAAAGGGCACTAAACATAGAGTGTGGAAACTGAGTTTCCTTGAGAGCTGCTTGGAAGCCTGATGGTGTGTGAAGTTAGGGAGCCAAATGGAGTTGTTCTCCCACAGGAACCACTCAGCTGATCCTTCTTCAATATGCCCTTCACCAACATGCAGTGTTTCCTTGATTGAATTAGCTCTCACACCAATATTTGCGTCTAGAGCCTTTGCATTGAGGGCTATCTGAAAACGGCTGTGGCGCTGAAGTTGCCTGTGAATGTGGAGTTGGTGGCATGTGAAACCCGCATGTGGAGCATTCGTTTGTGTGGGATGCTCTACCAGGTTCATTTCAGTCCTAGCCATGCAAAGGGCACTAAGCATAGAGTGTGAAAACTGAGTTTCCTTGAGAGCTGCTTGGAAGCCTGATGGTGTGTGAAGTTAGTGAGCCAAATGGAGTTGTTCTCCCACAAGAACCACTCGGCTGATCCTTCTTCAATATGCCCTTCACCAACATGCAGTGTTTCCTTGATTGAATTAGCTCTCACACCAATATTTGCGTCTAGAGCCTTTGCATTGAGGGCTATCTGAAAACGGCTGTGGCGCTGAAGTTGCCTGTGAATGTGGAGTTGGTGGCATGTGAAACCCGCATGTGGAGCATTCGTTTGTGTGGGATGCTTTACCAGGTTCATTCCTAGATAATGCACTCAAAGGGCACTAAGCATAGAGTGTGAAAACTGAGTTTCCTTGAGTGCTGCTTGGAAGCCTGATGGTGTGTGAAGTTAGTGAGCCAAATGGAGTTGTTCTCCCACAAGAACCACTCGGCTGATCCTTCTTCAATATGCCCTTCACCAACATGCAGTGTTTCCTTGATTGAATTAGCTCTCACACCAATATTTGCGTCTAGAGCCTTTGCATTGAGGGCTATCTGAAAACGGCTGTGGGGCTGAAGTTGCCTGTGAATGTGGAGTTGGTGGCATGTGAAACCCGCATGTGGAGCATTCGTTTGTGTGGGATGCTCTACCAGGTTCATTCCTAGATAATGCACTCAAAGGGCACTAAGCATAGAGTGTGAAAACTGAGTTTCCTTGAGAGCTGCTTGGAAGCCTGATGGTGAGTGAAGTTAGTGAGCCAAATGGAGTTGTTCTCCCACAAGAACCACTCGGCTGATCCTTCTTCAATATGCCCTTGACCAACATGCAGTGTTTCCTTGATTGAATTAGCTCTCACACCAATATTTGCGTCTAGAGCCTTTGCATTGAGGGCTATCTGAAAACGGCTGTGGGGCTGAAGTTGCCTGTGAATGTGGAGTTGGTGGCATGTGAAACCCGCATGTGAAGCATTCGTTTGTGTGGGATGCTCTAGCACGTTCATTCCTAGATAATGCACTCAAAGGGCACTAAGCATAGAGTGTGGAAACTGAGTTTCCTTGAGAGCTGCTTGGAAGCCTGATGGTGTGTGAAGTTAGTGAGCCAAATGGAGTTGTTCTCCCACAAGAACCACTCAGCTGATCCTTCTTCAATATGCCCTTCACCAACATGCAGTGTTTCCTTGATTGAATTAGCTCTCACACCAATATTTGCGTCTAGAGCCTTTGCATTGAGGGCTATCTGAAAACGGCTGTGGCGCTGAAGTTGCCTGTGAATGTGGAGTTGGTGGCATGTGAAACCCGCATGTGGAGCATTCGTTTGTGTGGGATGCTCTACCAGGTTCATTTCAGTCCTAGCCATGCAAAGGGCACTAAGCATAGAGTGTGAAAACTGAGTTTCCTTGAGAGCTGCTTGGAAGCCTGATGGTGTGTGAAGTTAGTGAGCCAAATGGAGTTGTTCTCCCACAAGAACCACTCGGCTGATCCTTCTTCAATATGCCCTTCACCAACATGCAGTGTTTCCTTGATTGAATTAGCTCTCACACCAATATTTGCGTCTAGAGCCTTTGCATTGAGGGCTATCTGAAAACGGCTGTGGCGCTGAAGTTGCCTGTGAATGTGGAGTTGGTGGCATGTGAAACCCGCATGTGGAGCATTCGTTTGTGTGGGATGCTCTACCAGGTTCATTCCTAGATAATGCACTCAAAGGGCACTAAGCATAGAGTGTGAAAACTGAGTTTCCTTGAGAGCTGCTTGGAAGCCTGATGGTGTGTGAAGTTAGTGAGCCAAATGGAGTTGTTCTCCCACAAGAACCACTCGGCTGATCCTTCTTCAATATGCCCTTCACCAACATGCAGTGTTTCCTTGATTGAATTAGCTCTCACACCAATATTTGCGTCTAGAGCCTTTGCATTGAGGGCTATCTGAAAACGGCTGTGGCGCTGAAGTTGCCTGAGACTGTGGAGTTGGTGGCATGTGAAACCCGCATGTGGAGCATTCGTTTGTGTGGGATGCTGACCAAGCTTCATTTCAGTCCTAGGCACACAAAGGGCACTAAGCATAGAGTGTGAAAACTGAGTTTCCTTGAGAGCTGCTTGGAAGCCTGATGGTGTGTGAAGTTAGGGAGCCAAATGGAGTTGTTCTCCCACAAGAACCACTCGGCTGATCCTTCTTCAATATGCCCTTCACCAACATGCAGTGTTTCCTTGATTGAATTAGCTCTCACACCAATATTTGCGTCTAGAGCCTTTGCATTGAGGGCTATCTGAAAACGGCTGTGGCGCTGAAGTTGCCTGTGAATGTGGAGTTGATGGCATGTGAAACCCGCATGTGGAGCATTCGTTTGTGTGGGATGCTCTACCAGGTTCATTCCTAGATAATGCACTCAAAGGGCACTAAGCATAGAGTGTGAAAACTGAGTTTCCTTGAGAGCTGCTTGGAAGCCTGATGGTGTGTGAAGTTAGTGAGCCAAATGGAGTTGTTCTCCCACAAGAACCACTCGGCTGATCCTTCTTCAATATGCCCTTCACCAACATGCAGTGTTTCCTTGATTGAATTAGCTCTCACACCAATATTTGCGTCTAGAGCCTTTGCATTGAGGGCTATCTGAAAACGGCTGTGGCGCTGAAGTTGCCTGTGAATGTGGAGTTGGTGGCATGTGAAACCCGCATGTGGAGCATTCGTTTGTGTGGGATGCTGACCAAGCTTCATTTCAGTCCTAGGCACACAAAGGGCACTAAGCATAGAGTGTGAAAACTGAGTTTCCTTGAGAGCTGCTTGGAAGCCTGATGGTGTGTGAAGTTAGGGAGCCAAATGGAGTTGTTCTCCCACAAGAACCACTCGGCTGATCCTTCTTCAATATGCCCTTCACCAACATGCAATGTTTCCTTGATTGAATTAGCTCTCACACCAATATTTGCGTCTAGAGCCTTTGCATTGAGGGCTATCTGAAAACGGCTGTGGCGCTGAAGTTGCCTGTGAATGTGGAGTTGGTGGCATGTGAAACCCGCATGTGGAGCATTCGTTTGTGTGGGATGCTCTACCAGGTTCATTCCTAGATAATGCACTCAAAGGGCACTAAGCATAGAGTGTGAAAACTGAGTTTCCTTGAGAGCTGCTTGGAAGCCTGATGGTGAGTGAAGTTAGTGAGCCAAATGGAGTTGTTCTCCCACAAGAACCACTCGGCTGATCCTTCTTCAATATGCCCTTCACCAACATGCAGTGTTTCCTTGATTGAATTAGCTCTCACACCAATATTTGCGTCTAGAGCCTTTGCATTGAGGGCTATCTGAAAACGGCTGTGGGGCTGAAGTTGCCTGTGAATGTGGAGTTGGTGGCATGTGAAACCCGCATGTGAAGCATTCGTTTGTGTGGGATGCTCTAGCACGTTCATTCCTAGATAATGCACTCAAAGGGCACTAAGCATAGAGTGTGGAAACTGAGTTTCCTTGAGAGCTGCTTGGAAGCCTGATGGTGTGTGAAGTTAGTGAGCCAAATGGAGTTGTTCTCCCACAAGAACCACTCAGCTGATCCTTCTTCAATATGCCCTTCACCAACATGCAGTGTTTCCTTGATTGAATTAGCTCTCACACCAATATTTGCGTCTAGAGCCTTTGCATTGAGGGCTATCTGAAAACGGCTGTGGCGCTGAAGTTGCCTGTGAATGTGGAGTTGGTGGCATGTGAAACCCGCATGTGGAGCATTCGTTTGTGTGGGATGCTCTACCAGGTTCATTTCAGTCCTAGCCATGCAAAGGGCACTAAGCATAGAGTGTGAAAACTGAGTTTCCTTGAGAGCTGCTTGGAAGCCTGATGGTGTGTGAAGTTAGTGAGCCAAATGGAGTTGTTCTCCCACAAGAACCACTCGGCTGATCCTTCTTCAATATGCCCTTCACCAACATGCAGTGTTTCCTTGATTGAATTAGCTCTCACACCAATATTTGCGTCTAGAGCCTTTGCATTGAGGGCTATCTGAAAACGGCTGTGGCGCTGAAGTTGCCTGTGAATGTGGAGTTGGTGGCATGTGAAACCCGCATGTGGAGCATTCGTTTGTGTGGGATGCTCTACCAGGTTCATTCCTAGATAATGCACTCAAAGGGCACTAAGCATAGAGTGTGAAAACTGAGTTTCCTTGAGAGCTGCTTGGAAGCCTGATGGTGTGTGAAGTTAGTGAGCCAAATGGAGTTGTTCTCCCACAAGAACCACTCGGCTGATCCTTCTTCAATATGCCCTTCACCAACATGCAGTGTTTCCTTGATTGAATTAGCTCTCACACCAATATTTGCGTCTAGAGCCTTTGCATTGAGGGCTATCTGAAAACGGCTGTGGCGCTGAAGTTGCCTGTGAATGTGGAGTTGGTGGCATGTGAAACCCGCATGTGGAGCATTCGTTTGTGTGGGATGCTCTACCACGTTCATTCCTAGATAATGCACTCAAACGGCACTAAGCATAGAGTGTGAAAACTGAGTTTCCTTGAGAGCTGCTTGGAAGCCTGATGGTGTGTGAAGTTAGGGAGCCAAATGGAGTTGTTCTCCCACAAGAACCACTCGGCTGATCCTTCTTCAATATGCCCTTCACCAACATGCAGTGTTTCCTTGATTGAATTAGCTCTCACACCAATATTTGCGTCTAGAGCCTTTGCATTGAGGGCTATCTGAAAACGGCTGTGGCGCTGAAGTTGCCTGTGAATGTGGAGTTGGTGGCATGTGAAACCCGCATGTGGAGCATTCGTTTGTGTGGGATGCTGACCCAGCTTCATTTCAGTCCTAGGCACACAAAGGGCACTAAGCATAGAGTGTGAAAACTGAGTTTCCTTGAGAGCTGCTTGGAAGCCTGATGGTGTGTGAAGTTAGGGAGCCAAATGGAGTTGTTCTCCCACAAGAACCACTCGGCTGATCCTTCTTCAATATGCCCTTCACCAACATGCAGTGTTTCCTTGATTGAATTAGCTCTCACACCAATATTTGCGTCTAGAGCCTTTGCATTGAGGGCTATCTGAAAACGGCTGTGGCGCTGAAGTTGCCTGTGAATGTGGAGTTGGTGGCATGTGAAACCCGCATGTGGAGCATTCATTTGTGTGGGATGCTCTACCAGGTTCATTCCTAGATAATGCACTCAAAGGGCACTAAGCATAGAGTGTGAAAACTGAGTTTCCTTGAGAGCTGCTTGGAAGCCTGATGGTGAGTGAAGTTAGTGAGCCAAATGGAGTTGTTCTCCCACAAGAACCACTCGGCTGATCCTTCTTCAATATGCCCTTCACCAACATGCAGTGTTTCCTTGATTGAATTAGCTCTCACACCAATATTTGCGTCTAGAGCCTTTGCATTGAGGGCTATCTGAAAACGGCTGTGGGGCTGAAGTTGCCTGTGAATGTGGAGTTGGTGGCATGTGAAACCCGCATGTGGAGCATTCGTTTGTGTGGGATGCTCTACCACGTTCATTCCTAGATAATGCACTCAAAGGGCACTAAACATAGAGTGTGGAAACTGAGTTTCCTTGAGAGCTGCTTGGAAGCCTGATGGTGTGTGAAGTTAGTGAGCCAAATGGAGTTGTTCTCCCACAGGAACCACTCAGCTGATCCTTCTTCAATATGCCCTTCACCAACATGCAGTGTTTCCTTGATTGAATTAGCTCTCACACCAATATTTGCGTCTAGAGCCTTTGCATTGAGGGCTATCTGAAAACGGCTGTGGCGCTGAAGTTGCCTGTGAATGTGGAGTTGGTGGCATGTGAAACCCGCATGTGGAGCATTCGTTTGTGTGGGATGCTCTACCAGGTTCATTTCAGTCCTAGCCATGCAAAGGGCACTAAGCATAGAGTGTGAAAACTGAGTTTCCTTGAGAGCTGCTTGGAAGCCTGATGGTGTGTGAAGTTAGTGAGCCAAATGGAGTTGTTCTCCCACAAGAACCACTCGGCTGATCCTTCTTCAATATGCCCTTCACCAACATGCAGTGTTTCCTTGATTGAATTAGCTCTCACACCAATATTTGCGTCTAGAGCCTTTGCATTGAGGGCTATCTGAAAACGGCTGTGGCGCTGAAGTTGCCTGTGAATGTGGAGTTGGTGGCATGTGAAACCCGCATGTGGAGCATTCGTTTGTGTGGGATGCTCTACCAGGTTCATTCCTAGATAATGCACTCAAAGGGCACTAAGCATAGAGTGTGAAAACTGAGTTTCCTTGAGAGCTGCTTGGAAGCCTGATGGTGTGTGAAGTTAGTGAGCCAAATGGAGTTGTTCTCCCACAAGAACCACTCGGCTGATCCTTCTTCAATATGCCCTTCACCAACATGCAGTGTTTCCTTGATTGAATTAGCTCTCACACCAATATTTGCGTCTAGAGCCTTTGCATTGAGGGCTATCTGAAAACGGCTGTGGCGCTGAAGTTGCCTGTGAATGTGGAGTTGGTGGCATGTGAAACCCGCATGTGGAGCATTCGTTTGTGTGGGATGCTCTACCACGTTCATTCCTAGATAATGCACTCAAACGGCACTAAGCATAGAGTGTGAAAACTGAGTTTCCTTGAGAGCTGCTTGGAAGCCTGATGGTGTGTGAAGTTAGGGAGCCAAATGGAGTTGTTCTCCCACAAGAACCACTCGGCTGATCCTTCTTCAATATGCCCTTCACCAACATGCAGTGTTTCCTTGATTGAATTAGCTCTCACACCAATATTTGCGTCTAGAGCCTTTGCATTGAGGGCTATCTGAAAACGGCTGTGGCGCTGAAGTTGCCTGTGAATGTGGAGTTGGTGGCATGTGAAACCCGCATGTGGAGCATTCGTTTGTGTGGGATGCTGACCCAGCTTCATTTCAGTCCTAGGCACACAAAGGGCACTAAGCATAGAGTGTGAAAACTGAGTTTCCTTGAGAGCTGCTTGGAAGCCTGATGGTGTGTGAAGTTAGGGAGCCAAATGGAGTTGTTCTCCCACAAGAACCACTCGGCTGATCCTTCTTCAATATGCCCTTCACCAACATGCAGTGTTTCCTTGATTGAATTAGCTCTCACACCAATATTTGCGTCTAGAGCCTTTGCATTGAGGGCTATCTGAAAACGGCTGTGGCGCTGAAGTTGCCTGTGAATGTGGAGTTGGTGGCATGTGAAACCCGCATGTGGAGCATTCATTTGTGTGGGATGCTCTACCAGGTTCATTCCTAGATAATGCACTCAAAGGGCACTAAGCATAGAGTGTGAAAACTGAGTTTCCTTGAGAGCTGCTTGGAAGCCTGATGGTGAGTGAAGTTAGTGAGCCAAATGGAGTTGTTCTCCCACAAGAACCACTCGGCTGATCCTTCTTCAATATGCCCTTCACCAACATGCAGTGTTTCCTTGATTGAATTAGCTCTCACACCAATATTTGCGTCTAGAGCCTTTGCATTGAGGGCTATCTGAAAACGGCTGTGGGGCTGAAGTTGCCTGTGAATGTGGAGTTGGTGGCATGTGAAACCCGCATGTGGAGCATTCGTTTGTGTGGGATGCTCTACCACGTTCATTCCTAGATAATGCACTCAAAGGGCACTAAACATAGAGTGTGGAAACTGAGTTTCCTTGAGAGCTGCTTGGAAGCCTGATGGTGTGTGAAGTTAGTGAGCCAAATGGAGTTGTTCTCCCACAGGAACCACTCAGCTGATCCTTCTTCAATATGCCCTTCACCAACATGCAGTGTTTCCTTGATTGAATTAGCTCTCACACCAATATTTGCGTCTAGAGCCTTTGCATTGAGGGCTATCTGAAAACGGCTGTGGCGCTGAAGTTGCCTGTGAATGTGGAGTTGGTGGCATGTGAAACCCGCATGTGGAGCATTCGTTTGTGTGGGATGCTCTACCAGGTTCATTTCAGTCCTAGCCATGCAAAGGGCACTAAGCATAGAGTGTGAAAACTGAGTTTCCTTGAGAGCTGCTTGGAAGCCTGATGGTGTGTGAAGTTAGTGAGCCAAATGGAGTTGTTCTCCCACAAGAACCACTCGGCTGATCCTTCTTCAATATGCCCTTCACCAACATGCAGTGTTTCCTTGATTGAATTAGCTCTCACACCAATATTTGCGTCTAGAGCCTTTGCATTGAGGGCTATCTGAAAACGGCTGTGGCGCTGAAGTTGCCTGTGAATGTGGAGTTGGTGGCATGTGAAACCCGCATGTGGAGCATTCGTTTGTGTGGGATGCTTTACCAGGTTCATTCCTAGATAATGCACTCAAAGGGCACTAAGCATAGAGTGTGAAAACTGAGTTTCCTTGAGTGCTGCTTGGAAGCCTGATGGTGTGTGAAGTTAGTGAGCCAAATGGAGTTGTTCTCCCACAAGAACCACTCGGCTGATCCTTCTTCAATATGCCCTTCACCAACATGCAGTGTTTCCTTGATTGAATTAGCTCTCACACCAATATTTGCGTCTAGAGCCTTTGCATTGAGGGCTATCTGAAAACGGCTGTGGCGCTGAAGTTGCCTGTGAATGTGGAGTTGGTGGCATGTGAAACCCGCATGTGGAGCATTCGTTTGTGTGGGATGCTCTACCAGGTTCATTCCTAGATAATGCACTCAAAGGGCACTAAGCATAGAGTGTGAAAACTGAGTTTCCTTGAGAGCTGCTTGGAAGCCTGATGGTGAGTGAAGTTAGTGAGCCAAGTGGAGTTGTTCTCCCACAAGAACCACTCGGCTGATCCTTCTTCAATATGCCCTTGACCAACATGCAGTGTTTCCTTGATTGAATTAGCTCTCACACCAATATTTGCGTCTAGAGCCTTTGCATTGAGGGCTATCTGAAAACGGCTGTGGGGCTGAAGTTGCCTGTGAATGTGGAGTTGGTGGCATGTGAAACCCGCATGTGAAGCATTCGTTTGTGTGGGATGCTATAGCACGTTCATTCCTAGATAATGCACTCAAAGGGCACTAAGCATAGAGTGTGGAAACTGAGTTTCCTTGAGAGTTGCTTGGAAGCCTGATGGTGTGTGAAGTTAGTGAGCCAAATGGAGTTGTTCTCCCACAAGAACCACTCAGCTGATCCTTCTTCAATATGCCCTTCACCAACATGCAGTGTTTCCTTGATTGAATTAGCTCTCACACCAATATTTGCGTCTAGAGCCTTTGCATTGAGGGCTATCTGAAAACGGCTGTGGCGCTGAAGTTGCCTGTGAATGTGGAGTTGGTGGCATGTGAAACCCGCATGTGGAGCATTCGTTTGTGTGGGATGCTCTACCAGGTTCATTTCAGTCCTAGCCATGCAAAGGGCACTAAGCATAGAGTGTGAAAACTGAGTTTCCTTGAGAGCTGCTTGGAAGCCTGATGGTGTGTGAAGTTAGTGAGCCAAATGGAGTTGTTCTCCCACAAGAACCACTCGGCTGATCCTTCTTCAATATGCCCTTCACCAACATGCAGTGTTTCCTTGATTGAATTAGCTCTCACACCAATATTTGCGTCTAGAGCCTTTGCATTGAGGGCTATCTGAAAACGGCTGTGGCGCTGAAGTTGCCTGTGAATGTGGAGTTGGTGGCATGTGAAACCCGCATGTGGAGCATTCGTTTGTGTGGGATGCTCTACCAGGTTCATTCCTAGATAATGCACTCAAAGGGCACTAAGCATAGAGTGTGAAAACTGAGTTTCCTTGAGAGCTGCTTGGAAGCCTGATGGTGTGTGAAGTTAGTGAGCCAAATGGAGTTGTTCTCCCACAAGAACCACTCGGCTGATCCTTCTTCAATATGCCCTTCACCAACATGCAGTGTTTCCTTGATTGAATTAGCTCTCACACCAATATTTGCGTCTAGAGCCTTTGCATTGAGGGCTATCTGAAAACGGCTGTGGCGCTGAAGTTGCCTGTGAATGTGGAGTTGGTGGCATGTGAAACCCGCATGTGGAGCATTCGTTTGTGTGGGATGCTCTACCACGTTCATTCCTAGATAATGCACTCAAAGGGCACTAAGCATAGAGTGTGAAAACTGAGTTTCCTTGAGAGCTGCTTGGAAGCCTGATGGTGTGTGAAGTTAGGGAGCCAAATGGAGTTGTTCTCCCACAAGAACCACTCGGCTGATCCTTCTTCAATATGCCCTTCACCAACATGCAGTGTTTCCTTGATTGAATTAGCTCTCACACCAATATTTGCGTCTAGAGCCTTTGCATTGAGGGCTATCTGAAAACGGCTGTGGCGCTGAAGTTGCCTGTGAATGTGGAGTTGGTGGCATGTGAAACCCGCATGTGGAGCATTCGTTTGTGTGGGATGCTGACCAAGCTTCATTTCAGTCCTAGGCACACAAAGGGCACTAAGCATAGAGTGTGAAAACTGAGTTTCCTTGAGAGCTGCTTGGAAGCCTGATGGTGTGTGAAGTTAGGGAGCCAAATGGAGTTGTTCTCCCACAAGAACCACTCGGCTGATCCTTCTTCAATATGCCCTTCACCAACATGCAGTGTTTCCTTGATTGAATTAGCTCTCACACCAATATTTGCGTCTAGAGCCTTTGCATTGAGGGCTATCTGAAAACGGCTGTGGCGCTGAAGTTGCCTGTGAATGTGGAGTTGGTGGCATGTGAAACCCGCATGTGGAGCATTCGTTTGTGTGGGATGCTCTACCAGGTTCATTCCTAGATAATGCACTCAAAGGGCACTAAGCATAGAGTGTGAAAACTGAGTTTCCTTGAGAGCTGCTTGGAAGCCTGATGGTGAGTGAAGTTAGTGAGCCAAATGGAGTTGTTCTCCCACAAGAACCACTCGGCTGATCCTTCTTCAATATGCCCTTCACCAACATGCAGTGTTTCCTTGATTGAATTAGCTCTCACACCAATATTTGCGTCTAGAGCCTTTGCATTGAGGGCTATCTGAAAACGGCTGTGGCGCTGAAGTTGCCTGTGAATGTGGAGTTGGTGGCATGTGAAACCCGCATGTGAAGCATTCGTTTGTGTGGGATGCTCTACCACGTTCATTCCTAGATAATGCACTCAAAGGGCACTAAACATAGAGTGTGGAAACTGAGTTTCCTTGAGAGCTGCTTGGAAGCCTGATGGTGTGTGAAGTTAGTGAGCCAAATGGAGTTGTTCTCCCACAGGAACCACTCAGCTGATCCTTCTTCAATATGCCCTTCACCAACATGCAGTGTTTCCTTGATTGAATTAGCTCTCACACCAATATTTGCGTCTAGAGCCTTTGCATTGAGGGCTATCTGAAAACGGCTGTGGCGCTGAAGTTGCCTGTGAATGTGGAGTTGGTGGCATGTGAAACCCGCATGTGGAGCATTCGTTTGTGTGGGATGCTCTACCAGGTTCATTCCTAGATAATGCACTCAAAGGGCACTAAGCATAGAGTGTGAAAACTGAGTTTCCTTGAGAGCTGCTTGGAAGCCTGATGGTGTGTGAAGTTAGTGAGCCAAATGGAGTTGTTCTCCCACAAGAACCACTCGGCTGATCCTTCTTCAATATGCCCTTCACCAACATGCAGTGTTTCCTTGATTGAATTAGCTCTCACACCAATATTTGCGTCTAGAGCCTTTGCATTGAGGGCTATCTGAAAACGGCTGTGGCGCTGATGTTGCCTGTGAATGTGGAGTTGGTGGCATGTGAAACCCGCATGTGGAGCATTCGTTTGTGTGGGATGCTCTACCAGGTTCATTCCTAGATAATGCACTCAAAGGGCACTAAGCATAGAGTGTGAAAACTGAGTTTCCTTGAGAGCTGCTTGGAAGCCTGATGGTGTGTGAAGTTAGTGAGCCAAATGGAGTTGTTCTCCCACAAGAACCACTCGGCTGATCCTTCTTCAATATGCCCTTCACCAACATGCAGTGTTTCCTTGATTGAATTAGCTCTCACACCAATATTTGCGTCTAGAGCCTTTGCATTGAGGGCTATCTGAAAACGGCTGTGGCGCTGAAGTTGCCTGTGAATGTGGAGTTGGTGGCATGTGAAACCCGCATGTGGAGCATTCGTTTGTGTGGGATGCTCTACCACGTTCATTCCTAGATAATGCACTCAAAGGGCACTAAGCATAGAGTGTGAAAACTGAGTTTCCTTGAGAGCTGCTTGGAAGCCTGATGGTGTGTGAAGTTAGTGAGCCAAATGGAGTTGTTCTCCCACAAGAACCACTCGGCTGATCCTTCTTCAATATGCCCTTCACCAACATGCAGTGTTTCCTTGATTGAATTAGCTCTCACACCAATATTTGCCTCTAGAGCCTTTGCATTGAGGGCTATCTGAAAACGGCTGTGGCGCTGAAGTTGCCTGTGAATGTGGAGTTGGTGGCATGTGAAACCCGCATGTGGAGCATTCGTTTGTGTGGGATGCTGACCCAGCTTCATTTCAGTCCTAGGCACACAAAGGGCACTAAGCATAGAGTGTGAAAACTGAGTTTCCTTGAGAGCTGCTTGGAAGCCTGATGGTGTGTGAAGTTAGGGAGCCAAATGGAGTTGTTCTCCCACAAGAACCACTCGGCTGATCCTTCTTCAATATGCCCTTCACCAACATGCAGTGTTTCCTTGATTGAATTAGCTCTCACACCAATATTTGCGTCTAGAGCCTTTGCATTGAGGGCTATCTGAAAACGGCTGTGGCGCTGAAGTTGCCTGTGAATGTGGAGTTGGTGGCATGTGAAACCCGCATGTGGAGCATTCGTTTGTGTGGGATGCTCTACCAGGTTCATTCCTAGATAATGCACTCAAAGGGCACTAAGCATAGAGTGTGAAAACTGAGTTTCCTTGAGAGCTGCTTGGAAGCCTGATGGTGAGTGAAGTTAGTGAGCCAAATGGAGTTGTTCTCCCACAAGAACCACTCGGCTGATCCTTCTTCAATATGCCCTTCACCAACATGCAGTGTTTCCTTGATTGAATTAGCTCTCACACCAATATTTGCGTCTAGAGCCTTTGCATTGAGGGCTATCTGAAAACGGCTGTGGGGCTGAAGTTGCCTGTGAATGTGGAGTTGGTGGCATGTGAAACCCGCATGTGAAGCATTCGTTTGTGTCGGATGCTCTACCACGTTCATTCCTAGATAATGCACTCAAAGGGCACTAAACATAGAGTGTGGAAACTGAGTTTCCTTGAGAGCTGCTTGGAAGCCTGATGGTGTGTGAAGTTAGTGAGCCAAATGGAGTTGTTCTCCCACAGGAACCACTCAGCTGATCCTTCTTCAATATGCCCTTCACCAACATGCAGTGTTTCCTTGATTGAATTAGCTCTCACACCAATATTTGCGTCTAGAGCCTTTGCATGGAGGGCTATCTGAAAACGGCTGTGGCGCTGAAGTTGCCTGTGAATGTGGAGTTGGTGGCATGTGAAACCCGCATGTGGAGCATTCGTTTGTGTGGGATGCTCTACCAGGTTCATTTCAGTCCTAGCCATGCAAAGGGCACTAAGCATAGAGTGTGAAAACTGAGTTTCCTTGAGAGCTGCTTGGAAGCCTGATGGTGTGTGAAGTTAGTGAGCCAAATGGAGTTGTTCTCCCACAAGAACCACTCGGCTGATCCTTCTTCAATATGCCCTTCACCAACATGCAGTGTTTCCTTGATTGAATTAGCTCTCACACCAATATTTGCGTCTAGAGCCTTTGCATTGAGGGCTATCTGAAAACGGCTGTGGCGCTGAAGTTGCCTGTGAATGTGGAGTTGGTGGCATGTGAAACCCGCATGTGGAGCATTCGTTTGTGTGGGATGCTTTACCAGGTTCATTTCTAGATAATGCACTCAAAGGGCACTAAACATAGAGTGTGAAAACTGAGTTTCCTTGAGTGCTGCTTGGAAGCCTGATGGTGTGTGAAGTTAGTGAGCCAAATGGAGTTGTTCTCCCACAAGAACCACTCGGCTGATCCTTCTTCAATATGCCCTTCACCAACATGCAGTGTTTCCTTGATTGAATTAGCTCTCACACCAATATTTGCGTCTAGAGCCTTTGCATTGAGGGCTATCTGAAAACGGCTGTGGCGCTGAAGTTGCCTGTGAATGTGGAGTTGGTGGCATGTGAAACCCGCATGTGGAGCATTCGTTTGTGTGGGATGCTCTACCAGGTTCATTCCTAGATAATGCACTCAAAGGGCACTAAGCATAGAGTGTGAAAACTGAGTTTCCTTGAGAGCTGCTTGGAAGCCTGATGGTGTGTGAAGTTAGTGAGCCAAATGGAGTTGTTCTCCCACAAGAACCACTCGGCTGATCCTTCTTCAATATGCCCTTCACCAACATGCAGTGTTTCCTTGATTGAATTAGCTCTCACACCAATATTTGCGTCTAGAGCCTTTGCATTGAGGGCTATCTGAAAACGGCTGTGGCGCTGAAGTTGCCTGTGAATGTGGAGTTGGTGGCATGTGAAACCCGCATGTGGAGCATTCGTTTGTGTGAAATGCTGTACCAGGTTCATTCCTAGATAATGCACTCAAAGGGCACTAAGCATAGAGTGTGAAAACTGAGTTTCCTTGAGAGCTGCTTGGAAGCCTGATGGTGTGTGAATTTAGGGAGCCAAATGGAGTTGTTCTCCCACAAGAACCACTCGGCTGATCCGTCTTCAATATGCCCTTCACCAACATGCAGTGTTTCCTTGATTGAATTAGCTCTCACACCAATATTTGCGTCTAGAGCCTTTGCATTGAGGGCTATCTGAAAACAGCTGTGGCGCTGAAGTTGCCTGTGAATGTGGAGTTGGTGGCATGTGAAACCCGCATGTGGAGCATTCGTTTGTGTGGGATGCTGACCAAGCTTCATTTCAGTCCTAGCCACACAAAGAGCACTAAGCATAGAGTGTGAAAACTGAGTTTCCTTGAGAGCTGCTTGGAAGCCTGATGGTGTGTGAAGTTAGGGAGCCAAATGGAGTTGTTCTCCCACAAGAACCACTCGGCTGATTCTTCTTCAATATGCCCTTCACCAACATGCAGTGTTTCCTTGATTGAATTAGCTCTCACACCAATATTTGCGTCTAGAGCCTTTGCATTGAGGGCTATCTGAAAACGGCTGTGGCGCTGAAGTTGCCTGAGAATGTGGAGTTGATGGCATGTGAAACCCGCATGTGGAGCATTCGTTTGTGTGGGATGCTGACCAAGCTTCATTTCAGTCCTAGGCACACAAAGGGCACTAAGCATAGAGTGTGAAAACTGAGTTTCCTTGAGAGCTGCTTGGAAGCCTGATGGTGTGTGAAGTTAGGGAGCCAAATGGAGTTGTTCTCCCACAAGAACCACTCGGCTGATCCTTCTTCAATATGCCCTTCACCAACATGCAGTGTTTCCTTGATTGAATTAGCTCTCACACCAATATTTGCGTCTAGAGCCTTTGCATTGAGGGCTATCTGAAAACGGCTGTGGCGCTGAAGTTGCCTGTGAATGTGGAGTTGGTGGCATGTGAAACCCGCATGTGGAGCATTCGTTTGTGTGGGATGCTCTACCAGGTTCATTTCAGTCCTAGCCATACAAAGGGCACTAAGCATAGAGTGTGAAAACTGAGTTTCCTTTAGAGCTGCTTGGAAGCCTGATGGTGTGTGAAGTTAGTGAGCCAAATGGAGTTGTTCTCCCACAAGAACCACTCGGCTGATCCTTCTTCAATATGCCCTTCACCAACATGCAGTGTTTCCTTGATTGAATTAGCTCTCACACCAATATTTGCGTCTAGAGCCTTTGCATTGAGGGCTATCTGAAAACGGCTGTGGCGCTGAAGTTGCCTGTGAATGTGGAGTTGGTGGCATGTGAAACCCGCATGTGGAGCATTCGTTTGTGTGGAATGCTCTACCAGGTTCATTCCTAGATAATGCACTCAAAGGGCACTAAGCATAGAGTGTGAAAACTGAGTTTCCTTGAGAGCTGCTTGGAAGCCTGATGGTGTGTGAAGTTAGGGAGCCAAATGGAGTTGTTCTCCCACAAGAACCACTCGGCTGATCCTTCTTCAATATGCCCTTCACCAACATGCAGTGTTTCCTTGATTGAATTAGCTCTCACACCAATATTTGCGTCTAGAGCCTTTGCATTGAGGGCTATCTGAAAACGGCTGTGGCGCTGAAGTTGCCTGTGAATGTGGAGTTGGTGGCATGTGAAACCCGCATGTGGAGCATTCGTTTGTGTGGGATGCTCTACCAGGTTTATTCCTAGATAATGCACTCAAAGGGCACTAAGCATAGAGTGTGAAAACTGAGTTTCCTTGAGAGCTGCTTGGAAGCCTGATGGTGTGTGAAGTTAGTGAGCCAAATGGAGTTGTTCTCCCACAAGAACCACTTGGCTGATCCTTCTTCAATATGCCCTTCACCAACATGCAGTGTTTCCTTGATTGAATTAGCTCTCACACCAATATTTGCGTCTAGAGCCTTTGCATTGAGGGCTATCTGAAAACGGCTGTGGCGCTGAAGTTGCCTGTGAATGTGGAGTTGGTGGCATGTGAAACCCGCATGTGGAGCATTCGTTTGTGTGGGATGTTGACCAAGCTTCATTTCAGTCCTAGGCACACATAGAGCACTAAGCATAGAGTGTGAAAACTGAGTTTCCTTGAGAGCTGCTTGGAAGCCTGATGATGTGTGAAGTTAGTGAGCCAAATGGAGTTGTTCTCCCACAAGAACCACTCGGCTGATCCTTCTTCAATATGCCCTTCATCAACATGCAGTGTTTCCTTGATTGAATTAGCTCTCACACCAATATTTGCGTCTAGAGCCTTTGCATTGAGGGCTATCTGAAAACGGCTGTGGCGCTGAAGTTGCCTGTGAATGTGGAGTTGGTGGCATGTGAAACCCGCATGTGGAGCATTCGTTTGTGTGGGATGCTCTACCAGGTTCATTCCTAGATAATGCACTCAAAGGGCACTAAGCATAGAGTGTGAAAACTGAGTTTCCTTGAGAGCTGCTTGGAAGCCTGATGGTGTGTGAAGTTAGTGAGCCAAATGGAGTTGTTCTCCCACAAGAACCACTTGGCTGATCCTTCTTCAATATGCCCTTCACCAACATGCAGTGTTTCCTTGATTGAATTAGCTCTCACACCAATATTTGCGTCTAGAGCCTTTGCATTGAGGGCTATCTGAAAACGGCTGTGGCGCTGAAGCTGCCTGTGAATGTGGAGTTGGTGGCATGTGAAACCCGCATGTGGAGCATTCGTTTGTGTTTGATGCTCACCAAGCTTCATTTCAGTCCTAGGCACACAAAGGGCACTAAGCATAGAGTGTGAAAACTGAGTTTCCTTGAGAGCTGCTTGGAAGCCTGATGGTGTGTGAAGTTAGTGAGACAAATGGAGTTGTTCTCCCACAAGAACCACTCGGCTGATCCTTCTTCAATATGCCCTTCACCAACATGCAGTGTTTCCTTGATTGAATTAGCTCTCACACCAATATTTGCGTCTAGAGCCTTTGCATTGAGGGCTATCTGAAAACGGCTGTGGCGCTGAAGTTGCCTGTGAATGTGGAGTTGGTGGCATGTGAAACCCGCATGTGGAGCATTCGTTTGTGTGGGATGCTCTACCAGGTTCATTCCTAGATAATGCACTCTAAGGGCACTAAGCATAGAGTTTGAAAACTGAGTTTCCTTGAGAGCTGCTTGGAAGCCTGATGGTGTGTGAAGTTAGAGAGCCAAATGGAGTTGTTCTCCCACAAGAACCACTCGGCTGATCCTTCTTCAATATGCCCTTCACCAACATGCAGTGTTTCCTTGATTGAATTAGCTCTCACACCAATATTTGCATCTAGAGCCTTTGCATTGAGGGCTATCTGAAAACGGCTGTGGCGCTGAAGTTGCCTGTGAATGTGGAGTTGGTGGCATGTGAAACCCGCATGTGGAGCATTCGTTTGTGTGGGATGCTCTACCAGGTTCATTCCTAGATAATGCACTCAAAGGGCACTAAGCATAGAGTGTGAAAACTGAGTTTCCTTGAGAGCTGCTTGGAAGCCTGATGGTGTGTGAGGTTAGTGAGCCAAATGGAGTTGTTCTCCCACAAGAACCACTCGGCTGATCCTTCTTCAATATGCCCTTCACCAACATGCAGTGTTTCCTTGATTGAATTAGCTCTCACACCAATATTTGCGTCTAGAGCCTTTGCATTGAGGGCTATCTGAAAACGGCTGTGGCGCTGAAGTTGCCTGTGAATGTGGAGTTGGTGGCATGTGAAACCCGCATGTGGAGCATTCGTTTGTGTGGGATGCTCTACCAGGTTCATTCCTAGATAATGCACTCAAAGGGCACTAAGCATAGAGTGTGAAAACTGAGTTTTCTTGAGAGCTGCTTGGAAGCCTGATGGTGTGTGAAGTTAGGGAGCCAAATGGAGTTGTTCCCCACAAGAACCACTCGGCTGATCCTTCTTCAATATGCCCTTGACCAACATGCAGTGTTTCCTTGATTGAATTAGCTCTCACACCAATATTTGCGTCTAGAGCCTTTGCATTGAGGGCTATCTGAAAACGGCTGTGGCGCTGAAGTTGCCTGTGAATGTGGAGTTGGTGGCATGTGAAACCCACATGTGAAGCATTCGTTTGTGTGGGATGCTCTACCAGGTTCATTCCTAGATAATGCACTCAAAGGGCACTAAGCATAGAGTGTGAAAACTGAGTTTCCTTGAGAGCTGCTTGGAAGCCTGATGGTGTGTGAAGTTAGTGAGCCAAATGGAGTTGTTCTCCCACAAGAACCACTCGGCTGATCCTTCTTCAATATGCCCTTCACTAACATGCAGTGTTTCCTTGATTGAATTAGCTCTCACACCAATATTTGCGTCTAGAGCCTTTGCATTGAGGGTTATCTGAAAACGGCTGTGGCGCTGAAGTTGCCTGTGAATGTGGAGTTGGTGGCATGTGAAACCCGCATGTGGAGCATTCGTTTGTGTGGGATGCTCTACCAGGTTCATTTCAGTCCTAGGCACTCAAAGGGCACTAAGCATAGAGTGTGAAAACTGAGTTTCCTTGAGAGCTGCTTGGAAGCCTGATGGTGTGTGAAGTTATTGAGCCAAATGGAGTTGTTCTCCCACAAGAACCACTCGGCTGATCCTTCTTCAATATGCCCTTCACCAACATGCAGTGTTTCCTTGATTGAATTAGCTCTCACACCAATATTTGCGTCTGGAGCCTTTGCATTGAGGGCTATCTGAAAACGGCTGTGGCGCTGAAGTTGCCTGTGAATGTGGAGTTGGTGGCATGTGAAACCCGCATGTGGAGCATTCGTTTGTGTGGGATGTTGACCAAGCTTCATTTCAGTCCTAGGCACACCTAGAGTACTAAGCATAGAGTGTGAAAACTGAGTTTCCTTGAGAGCTGCTTGGAAGCCTGATGGTGTGTGAAGTTAGGGAGCCAAATGGAGTTGTTCTCCCACAAGAACCACTCGGCTGATCCTTCTTCAATATGCCCTTCACCAACATGCAGTGTTTCCTTGATTGAATTAGCTCTCACACCAATATTTGCGTCTAGAGCCTTTGCATTGAGGGCTATCTGAAAACGGCTGTGGCGCTGAAGTTGCCTGTGAATGTGGAGTTGGTGGCATGTGAAACCCGCATGTGGAGCATTCGTTTGTGTGGGATGCTCTACCAGGTTCATTCCTAGATAATTCACTCAAAGGGCACTAAGCATAGAGTGTGAAAACTGAGTTTCCTTGAGAGCTGCTTGGAAGCCTGATGGTGTGTGAAGTTAGGGAGCCAAATGGAGTTGTTCTCCCACAAGAACCACTCGGCTGATCCTTCTTCAATATGCCCTTCACCAACATGCAGTGTTTCCTTGATTGAATTAGCTCTCACAGCAATATTTGCGTCTAGAGCCTTTGCATTGAGGGCTATCTGAAAACGGCTGTGGCGCTGAAGTTGCCTGTGAATGTGGAGTTGGTGGCATGTGAAACCCGCATGTGAGCATTCGTTTGTGTGGGATGCTCTACCAGGTTCATTCCTAGATAATGCACTCAAAGGGCACTAAGCATAGAGTGTGAAAACTGAGTTTCCTTGAGAGCTGCTTGGAAGCCTGATGGTGTGTGAAGTTAGTGAGCCAAATGGAGTTGTTCTCCCACAAGAACCACTCAGCTGATCCTTCTTCAATATGCCCTTCACCAACATGCAGTGTTTCCTTGATTGAATTAGCTCTCACACCAATATTTGCGTCTAGAGCCTTTGCATTGAGGGCTATCTGAAAACGGCTGTGGCGCTGAAGTTGCCTGTGAATGTGGAGTTGGTGGCATGTGAAACCCGCATGTGGAGCATTCGTTTGTGTGGGATGCTGACCAAGCTTCATTTCAGTCCTAGGCACACAAAGGGCACTAAGCATAGAGTGTGAAAACTGAGTTTCCTTGAGAGCTGCTTGGAAGCCTGATGGTGAGTGAAGTTAGTGAGCCAAATGGAGTTGTTCTCCCACAAGAACCACTCGGCTGATCCTTCTTCAATATGCCCTTCACCAACATGCAGTGTTTCCTTGATTGAATTAGCTCTCACACCAATATTTGCGTCTAGAGCCTTTGCATTGAGGGCTATCTGAAAACGGCTGTGGCGCTGAAGTTGCCTGTGAATGTGGAGTTGGTGGCATGTGAAACCCGCATGTGGAGCATTCGTTTGTGTGGGATGCTCTACCAGGTTCATTCCCAGATAATGCACTCAAAGGGCACTAAACATAGAGTGTGAAAACTGAGTTTCCTTGAGAGCTGCTTGGAAGCCTGATGGTGTGTGAAGTTAGTGAGCCAAATGGAGTTGTTCTCCCACAAGAACCACTCGGCTGATCCTTCTTCAATATGCCCTTCACCAACATGCAGTGTTTCCTTGATTGAATTAGCTCTCACACCAATATTTGCGTCTAGAGCCTTTGCATTGAGGGCTATCTGAAAACGGCTGTGGCGCTGAAGTTGCCTGTGAATGTGGAGTTGGTGGCATGTGAAACCCGCATGTGGAGCATTCGTTTGTGTGGGATGCTCTACCAGGTTCATTCCTAGATAATGCACTCAAAGGGCACTAAACATAGAGTGTGAAAACTAAGTTTCCTTGAGAGCTGCTTGGAAGCCTGATGGTGTGTGAATTTAGTGAGCCAAATGGAGTTGTTCTCCCACAAGAACTACTCGGCTGATCCTTCTTCAATATGCCCTTCACCAGCATGCAGTGTTTCCTTGATTGAATTAGCTCTCACACCAATATTTGCGTCTAGAGCCTTTGCATTGAGGGCTATCTGAAAACGGCTGTGGCGCTGAAGTTGCCTGTGAATGTGGAGTTGGTGGCATGTGAAACCCGCATGTGGAGCATTCGTTTGTGTGGGATGCTCTACCAGGTTCATTCCTAGATAATGCACTCAAAGGGCACTAAGCATAGAGTGTGAAAACTGAGTTTCCTTGAGACCTGCTTGGAAGCCTGATGGTGTGTGAAGTTAGAGAGCCAAATGGAGTTGTTCTCCCACAAGAACCACTCGGCTGATCCTTCTTCAATATGCCCTTCACCAACATGCAGTGTTTCCTTGATTGAATTAGCTCTCACACCAATATTTGCATCTAGAGCCTTTGCATTGAGGGCTATCTGAAAACGGCTGTGGCGCTGAAGTTGCCTGTGAATGTGGAGTTGGTGGCATGTGAAACCCGCATGTGGAGCATTCGTTTGTGTGGGATGCTCTACCAGGTTCATTCCTAGATAATGCACTCATAGAGCACTAAGCATAGAGTGTGAAAACTGAGTTTCCTTGAGAGCTGCTTGGAAGCCTGATGGTGTGTGAAGTTAGTGAGCCAAATGGAGTTGTTCTCCCACAAGAACCACTTGGCTGATCCTTCTTCAATATGCCCTTCACCAACATGCAATGTTTCCTTGATTGAATTAGCTCTCACACCAATATTTGCGTCTAGAGCCTTTGCATTGAGGGCTATCTGAAAACGGCTGTGGCGCTGATGTTGCCTGTGAATGTGGAGTTGGTGGCATGTGAAACCCGCATGTGGAGCATTCGTTTGTGTTTGATGCTGACCAAGCTTCATTTCAGTCCTAGGCACACAAAGGGCACTAAGCATAGGGTGTGAAAACTGAGATTCCTTGAGAGCTGCTTGGAAGCCTGATGGTGTGTGAAGTTAGTGAGCCAAATGGAGTTGTTCTCCCACAAGAACCACTCGGCTGATCCTTCTTCAATATGCCCTTCACCAACATGCAGTGTTTCCTTGATTGAATTAGCTCTCACACCAATATTTGCGTCTAGCGCCTTTTTATTGAGGGCTATCTGAAAACGGCTGTGGCGCTGAAGTTGCCTGTGAATGTGGAGTTGGTGGCATGTGAAACCCGCATGTGGAGCATTCGTTTGTGTGGGATGCTCTACCAGGTTCATTCCTAGATAATGCACTCAAAGGGCACTAAGCATAGAGTGTGAAAACTGAGTTTCCTTGAGAGCTGCTTGGAAGCCTGATGGTGTGTGAAGTTAGAGAGCCAAATGGAGTTGTTCTCCCACAAGAACCACTCGGCTGATCCTTCTTCAATATGCCCTTCACCAACATGCAGTGTTTCCTTGATTGAATTAGCTCTCACACCAATATTTGCATCTAGAGCCTTTGCATTGAGGGCTATCTGAAAACGGCTGTGGCGCTGAAGTTGCCTGTGAATGTGGAGTTGGTGGCATGTGAAACCCGCATGTGGAGCATTCGTTTGTGTGGGATGCTCTACCAGGTTCATTCCTAGATAATGCACTCATAGAGCACTAAGCATAGAGTGTGAAAACTGAGTTTCCTTGAGAGCTGCTTGGAAGCCTGATGGTGTGTGAAGTTAGTGAGCCAAATGGAGTTGTTCTCCCACAAGAACCACTTGGCTGATCCTTCTTCAATATGCCCTTCACCAACATGCAGTGTTTCCTTGATTGAATTAGCTCTCACACCAATATTTGCGTCTAGAGCCTTTGCATTGAGGGCTATCTGAAAACGGCTGTGGCGCTGATGTTGCCTGTGAATGTGGAGTTGGTGGCATGTGAAACCCGCATGTGGAGCATTCGTTTGTGTTTGATGCTGACCAAGCTTCATTTCAGTCCTAGGCACACAAAGGGCACTAAGCATAGGGTGTGAAAACTGAGTTTCCTTGAGAGCTGCTTGGAAGCCTGATGGTGTGTGAAGTTAGTGAGCCAAATGGAGTTGTTCTCCCACAAGAACCACTCGGCTGATCCTTCTTCAATATGCCCTTCACCAACATGCAGTGTTTCCTTGATTGAATTAGCTCTCACACCAATATTTGCGTCTAGAGCCTTTGCATTGAGGGCTATCTGAAAACGGCTGTGGCGCTGAAGTTGCCTGAGAATGTGGAGTTGGTGGCATGTGAAACCCGCATGTGGAGCATTCGTTTGTGTGGGATGTTGACCAAGCTTCATTTCAGTCCTAGGCACACCTAGAGCACTAAGCATAGAGTGTGAAAACTGAGTTTCCTTGAGAGCTGCTTGGAAGCCTGATGGTGTGTGAAGTTAGGGAGCCAAATGGAGTTGTTCTCCCACAAGAACCACTCGGCTGATCCTTCTTCAATATGCCCTTCACCAACATGCAGTGTTTCCTTGATTGAATTAGCTCTCACACCAATATTTGCGTCTAGAGCCTTTGCATTGAGGGCTATCTGAAAACGGCTGTGGCGCTGAAGTTGCCTGTGAATGTGGAGTTGGTGGCATGTGAAACCCGCATGTGGAGCATTCGTTTGTGTGGGATGCTCTACCAGGTTCATTCCTAGATAATTCACTCAAAGGGCACTAAGCATAGAGTGTGAAAACTGAGTTTCCTTGAGAGCTGCTTGGAAGCCTGATGGTGTGTAAAGTTAGGGAGCCAAATGGAGTTGTTCTCCCACAAGAACCACTCGGCTGATCCTTCTTCAATATGCCCTTCACCAACATGCAGTGTTTCCTTGATTGAATTAGCTCTCACACCAATATTTGCGTCTAGAGCCTTTGCATTGAGGGCTATCTGAAAACGGCTGTGGCGCTGAAGTTGCCTGAGAATGTGGAGTTGGTGGCATGTGAAACCCGCATGTGGAGCATTCGTTTGTGTGGGATGTTGACCAAGCTTAATTTCAGTCCTAGGCACACCTAGAGCACTAAGCATAGAGTGTGAAAACTGAGTTTCCTTGAGAGCTGCTTGGAAGCCTGATGGTGTGTGAAGTTAGTGAGCCAAATGGAGTTGTTCTCCCACAAGAACCACTCGGCTGATCCTTCTTCAATATGCCCTTCACCAACATGCAGTGTTTCCTTGATTGAATTAGCTCTCACACCAATATTTGCGTCTAGAGCCTTTGCATTGAGGGCTATCTGAAAACGGCTGTGGCGCTGAAGTTGCCTGTGAATGTGGAGTTGGTGGCATGTGAAACCCGCATGTGGAGCATTCGTTTGTGTGGGATGCTGACCAAGCTTCATTTCAGTCCTAGGCACACAAAGGGCACTAAGCATAGAGTGTGAAAACTGAGTTTCCTTGAGAGCTGCTTGGAAGCCTGATGGTGAGTGAAGTTAGTGAGCCAAATGGAGTTGTTCTCCCACAAGAACCACTCGGCTGATCCTTCTTCAATATGCCCTTCACCAACATGCAGTGTTTCCTTGATTGAATTAGCTCTCACACCAATATTTGCGTCTAGAGCCTTTGCATTGAGGGCTATCTGAAAACGGCTGTGGCGCTGAAGTTGCCTGTGAATGTGGAGTTGGTGGCATGTGAAACCCGCATGTGGAGCATTCGTTTGTGTGGGATGCTCTACCAGGTTCATTCCCAGATAATGCACTCAAAGGGCACTAAACATAGAGTGTGAAAACTGAGTTTCCTTGAGAGCTGCTTGGAAGCCTGATGGTGTGTGAAGTTAGTGAGCCAAATGGAGTTGTTCTCCCACAAGAACCACTCGGCTGATCCTTCTTCAATATGCCCTTCACCAACATGCAGTGTTTCCTTGATTAAATTAGCTCTCACACCAATATTTGCGTCTAGAGCCTTTGCATTGAGGGCTATCTGAAAACGGCTGTGGCGCTGAAGTTGCCTGTGAATGTGGAGTTGGTGGCATGTGAAACCCGCATGTGGAGCATTCGTTTGTGTGGGATGCTCTACCAGGTTCATTCCTAGATAATGCACTCAAAGGGCACTAAACATAGAGTGTGAAAACTAAGTTTCCTTGAGAGCTGCTTGGAAGCCTGATGGTGTGTGAAGTTAGTGAGCCAAATGGAGTTGTTCTCCCACAAGAACTACTCGGCTGATCCTTCTTCAATATGCCCTTCACCAGCATGCAGTGTTTCCTTGATTGAATTAGCTCTCACACCAATATTTGCGTCTAGAGCCTTTGCATTGAGGGCTATCTGAAAACGGCTGTGGCGCTGAAGTTGCCTGTGAATGTGGAGTTGGTGGCATGTGAAACCCGCATGTGGAGCATTCGTTTGTGTGGGATGCTCTACCAGGTTCATTCCTAGATAATGCACTCAAAGGGCACTAAGCATAGAGTGTGAAAACTGAGTTTCCTTGAGACCTGCTTGGAAGCCTGATGGTGTGTGAAGTTAGAGAGCCAAATGGAGTTGTTCTCCCACAAGAACCACTCGGCTGATCCTTCTTCAATATGCCCTTCACCAACATGCAGTGTTTCCTTGATTGAATTAGCTCTCACACCAATATTTGCATCTAGAGCCTTTGCATTGAGGGCTATCTGAAAACGGCTGTGGCGCTGAAGTTGCCTGTGAATGTGGAGTTGGTGGCATGTGAAACCCGCATGTGGAGCATTCGTTTGTGTGGGATGCTCTACCAGGTTCATTCCTAGATAATGCACTCATAGAGCACTAAGCATAGAGTGTGAAAACTGAGTTTCCTTGAGAGCTGCTTGGAAGCCTGATGGTGTGTGAAGTTAGTGAGCCAAATGGAGTTGTTCTCCCACAAGAACCACTTGGCTGATCCTTCTTCAATATGCCCTTCACCAACATGCAGTGTTTCCTTGATTGAATTAGCTCTCACACCAATATTTGCGTCTAGCGCCTTTGCATTGAGGGCTATCTGAAAACGGCTGTGGCGCTGAAGTTGCCTGTGAATGTGGAGTTGGTGGCATGTGAAACCCGCATGTGGAGCATTCGTTTGTGTGGGATGCTCTACCAGGTTCATTCCTAGATAATGCACTCAAAGGGCACTAAGCATAGAGTGTGAAAACTGAGTTTCCTTGAGAGCTGCTTGGAAGCCTGATGGTGTGTGAAGTTAGAGAGCCAAATGGAGTTGTTCTCCCACAAGAACCACTCGGCTGATCCTTCTTCAATATGCCCTTCACCAACATGCAGTGTTTCCTTGATTGAATTAGCTCTCACACCAATATTTGCATCTAGAGCCTTTGCATTGAGGGCTATCTGAAAACGGCTGTGGCGCTGAAGTTGCCTGTGAATGTGGAGTTGGTGGCATGTGAAACCCGCATGTGGAGCATTCGTTTGTGTGGGATGCTCTACCAGGTTCATTCCTAGATAATGCACTCATAGAGCACTAAGCATAGAGTGTGAAAACTGAGTTTCCTTGAGAGCTGCTTGGAAGCCTGATGGTGTGTGAAGTTAGTGAGCCAAATGGAGTTGTTCTCCCACAAGAACCACTTGGCTGATCCTTCTTCAATATGCCCTTCACCAACATGCAGTGTTTCCTTGATTGAATTAGCTCTCACACCAATATTTGCGTCTAGAGCCTTTGCATTGAGGGCTATCTGAAAACGGCTGTGGCGCTGATGTTGCCTGTGAATGTGGAGTTGGTGGCATGTGAAACCCGCATGTGGAGCATTCGTTTGTGTTTGATGCTGACCAAGCTTCATTTCAGTCCTAGGCACACAAAGGGCACTAAGCATAGGGTGTGAAAACTGAGTTTCCTTGAGAGCTGCTTGGAAGCCTGATGGTGTGTGAAGTTAGTGAGCCAAATGGAGTTGTTCTCCCACAAGAACCACTCGGCTGATCCTTCTTCAATATGCCCTTCACCAACATGCAGTGTTTCCTTGATTGAATTAGCTCTCACACCAATATTTGCGTCTAGAGCCTTTGCATTGAGGGCTATCTGAAAACGGCTGTGGCGCTGAAGTTGCCTGAGAATGTGGAGTTGGTGGCATGTGAAACCCGCATGTGGAGCATTCGTTTGTGTGGGATGTTGACCAAGCTTCATTTCAGTCCTAGGCACACCTAGAGCACTAAGCATAGAGTGTGAAAACTGAGTTTCCTTGAGAGCTGCTTGGAAGCCTGATGGTGTGTGAAGTTAGGGAGCCAAATGGAGTTGTTCTCCCACAAGAACCACTCGGCTGATCCTTCTTCAATATGCCCTTCACCAACATGCAGTGTTTCCTTGATTGAATTAGCTCTCACACCAATATTTGCGTCTAGAGCCTTTGCATTGAGGGCTATCTGAAAACGGCTGTGGCGCTGAAGTTGCCTGTGAATGTGGAGTTGGTGGCATGTGAAACCCGCATGTGGAGCATTCGTTTGTGTGGGATGCTCTACCAGGTTCATTCCTAGATAATTCACTCAAAGGGCACTAAGCATAGAGTGTGAAAACTGAGTTTCCTTGAGAGCTGCTTGGAAGCCTGATGGTGTGTAAAGTTAGGGAGCCAAATGGAGTTGTTCTCCCACAAGAACCACTCGGCTGATCCTTCTTCAATATGCCCTTCACCAACATGCAGTGTTTCCTTGATTGAATTAGCTCTCACACCAATATTTGCGTCTAGAGCCTTTGCATTGAGGGCTATCTGAAAACGGCTGTGGCGCTGAAGTTGCCTGAGAATGTGGAGTTGGTGGCATGTGAAACCCGCATGTGGAGCATTCGTTTGTGTGGGATGTTGACCAAGCTTAATTTCAGTCCTAGGCACACCTAGAGCACTAAGCATAGAGTGTGAAAACTGAGTTTCCTTGAGAGCTGCTTGGAAGCCTGATGGTGTGTGAAGTTAGTGAGCCAAATGGAGTTGTTCTCCCACAAGAACCACTCGGCTGATCCTTCTTCAATATGCCCTTCACCAACATGCAGTGTTTCCTTGATTGAATTAGCTCTCACACCAATATTTGCGTCTAGAGCCTTTGCATTGAGGGCTATCTGAAAACGGCTGTGGCGCTGAAGTTGCCTGTGAATGTGGAGTTGGTGGCATGTGAAACCCGCATGTGGAGCATTCGTTTGTGTGGGATGCTGACCAAGCTTCATTTCAGTCCTAGGCACACAAAGGGCACTAAGCATAGAGTGTGAAAACTGAGTTTCCTTGAGAGCTGCTTGGAAGCCTGATGGTGAGTGAAGTTAGTGAGCCAAATGGAGTTGTTCTCCCACAAGAACCACTCGGCTGATCCTTCTTCAATATGCCCTTCACCAACATGCAGTGTTTCCTTGATTGAATTAGCTCTCACACCAATATTTGCGTCTAGAGCCTTTGCATTGAGGGCTATCTGAAAACGGCTGTGGCGCTGAAGTTGCCTGTGAATGTGGAGTTGGTGGCATGTGAAACCCGCATGTGGAGCATTCGTTTGTGTGGGATGCTCTACCAGGTTCATTCCCAGATAATGCACTCAAAGGGCACTAAACATAGAGTGTGAAAACTGAGTTTCCTTGAGAGCTGCTTGGAAGCCTGATGGTGTGTGAAGTTAGTGAGCCAAATGGAGTTGTTCTCCCACAAGAACCACTCGGCTGATCCTTCTTCAATATGCCCTTCACCAACATGCAGTGTTTCCTTGATTAAATTAGCTCTCACACCAATATTTGCGTCTAGAGCCTTTGCATTGAGGGCTATCTGAAAACGGCTGTGGCGCTGAAGTTGCCTGTGAATGTGGAGTTGGTGGCATGTGAAACCCGCATGTGGAGCATTCGTTTGTGTGGGATGCTCTACCAGGTTCATTCCTAGATAATGCACTCAAAGGGCACTAAACATAGAGTGTGAAAACTAAGTTTCCTTGAGAGCTGCTTGGAAGCCTGATGGTGTGTGAAGTTAGTGAGCCAAATGGAGTTGTTCTCCCACAAGAACTACTCGGCTGATCCTTCTTCAATATGCCCTTCACCAGCATGCAGTGTTTCCTTGATTGAATTAGCTCTCACACCAATATTTGCGTCTAGAGCCTTTGCATTGAGGGCTATCTGAAAACGGCTGTGGCGCTGAAGTTGCCTGTGAATGTGGAGTTGGTGGCATGTGAAACCCGCATGTGGAGCATTCGTTTGTGTGGGATGCTCTACCAGGTTCATTCCTAGATAATGCACTCAAAGGGCACTAAGCATAGAGTGTGAAAACTGAGTTTCCTTGAGAGCTGCTTGGAAGCCTGATGGTGTGTGAAGTTAGAGAGCCAAATGGAGTTGTTCTCCCACAAGAACCACTCGGCTGATCCTTCTTCAATATGCCCTTCACCAACATGCAGTGTTTCCTTGATTGAATTAGCTCTCACACCAATATTTGCATCTAGAGCCTTTGCATTGAGGGCTATCTGAAAACGGCTGTGGCGCTGAAGTTGCCTGTGAATGTGGAGTTGGTGGCATGTGAAACCCGCATGTGGAGCATTCGTTTGTGTGGGATGCTCTACCAGGTTCATTCCTAGATAATGCACTCATAGAGCACTAAGCATAGAGTGTGAAAACTGAGTTTCCTTGAGAGCTGCTTGGAAGCCTGATGGTGTGTGAAGTTAGTGAGCCAAATGGAGTTGTTCTCCCACAAGAACCACTTGGCTGATCCTTCTTCAATATGCCCTTCACCAACATGCAGTGTTTCCTTGATTGAATTAGCTCTCACACCAATATTTGCGTCTAGAGCCTTTGCATTGAGGGCTATCTGAAAACGGCTGTGGCGCTGATGTTGCCTGTGAATGTGGAGTTGGTGGCATGTGAAACCCGCATGTGGAGCATTCGTTTGTGTTTGATGCTGACCAAGCTTCATTTCAGTCCTAGGCACACAAAGGGCACTAAGCATAGGGTGTGAAAACTGAGTTTCCTTGAGAGCTGCTTGGAAGCCTGATGGTGTGTGAAGTTAGTGAGCCAAATGGAGTTGTTCTCCCACAAGAACCACTCGGCTGATCCTTCTTCAATATGCCCTTCACCAACATGCAGTGTTTCCTTGATTGAATTAGCTCTCACACCAATATTTGCGTCTAGCGCCTTTGCATTGAGGGCTATCTGAAAACGGCTGTGGCGCTGAAGTTGCCTGTGAATGTGGAGTTGGTGGCATGTGAAACCCGCATGTGGAGCATTCGTTTGTGTGGGATGCTCTACCAGGTTCATTCCTAGATAATGCACTCAAAGGGCACTAAGCATAGAGTGTGAAAACTGAGTTTCCTTGAGAGCTGCTTGGAAGCCTGATGGTGTGTGAAGTTAGAGAGCCAAATGGAGTTGTTCTCCCACAAGAACCACTCGGCTGATCCTTCTTCAATATGCCCTTCACCAACATGCAGTGTTTCCTTGATTGAATTAGCTCTCACACCAATATTTGCATCTAGAGCCTTTGCATTGAGGGCTATCTGAAAACGGCTGTGGCGCTGAAGTTGCCTGTGAATGTGGAGTTGGTGGCATGTGAAACCCGCATGTGGAGCATTCGTTTGTGTGGGATGCTCTACCAGGTTCATTCCTAGATAATGCACTCATAGAGCACTAAGCATAGAGTGTGAAAACTGAGTTTCCTTGAGAGCTGCTTGGAAGCCTGATGGTGTGTGAAGTTAGTGAGCCAAATGGAGTTGTTCTCCCACAAGAACCACTTGGCTGATCCTTCTTCAATATGCCCTTCACCAACATGCAGTGTTTCCTTGATTGAATTAGCTCTCACACCAATATTTGCGTCTAGAGCCTTTGCATTGAGGGCTATCTGAAAACGGCTGTGGCGCTGATGTTGCCTGTGAATGTGGAGTTGGTGGCATGTGAAACCCGCATGTGGAGCATTCGTTTGTGTTTGATGCTGACCAAGCTTCATTTCAGTCCTAGGCACACAAATGGCACTAAGCATAGGGTGTGAAAACTGAGTTTCCTTGAGAGCTGCTTGGAAGCCTGATGGTGTGTGAAGTTAGAGAGCCAAATGGAGTTGTTCTCCCACAAGAACCACTCGGCTGATCCTTCTTCAATATGCCCTTCACCAACATGCAGTGTTTCCTTGATTGAATTAGCTCTCACACCAATATTTGCGTCTAGCGCCTTTGCATTGAGGGCTATCTGAAAACGGCTGTGGCGCTGAAGTTGCCTGTGAATGTGGAGTTGGTGGCATGTGAAACCCGCATGTGGAGCATTCTTTTGTGTGGGATGCTCTACCAGGTTCATTCCTAGATAATGCACTCAAAGGGCACTAAGCATAGAGTTTGAAAACTGAGTTTCCTTGAGAGCTGCTTGGAAGCCTGATGGTGTGTGAAGTTAGAGAGCCAAATGGAGTTGTTCTCCCACAAGAACCACTCGGCTGATCCTTCTTCAATATGCCCTTCACCAACATGCAGTGTTTCCTTGATTGAATTAGCTCTCACACCAATATTTGCATCTAGAGCCTTTGCATTGAGGGCTATCTGAAAACGGCTGTGGCGCTGAAGTTGCCTGAGAATGTGGAGTTGGTGGCATGTGAAACCCGCATGTGGAGCATTCGTTTGTGTGGGATGTTGACCAAGCTTCATTTCAGTCCTAGGCACACAAAGAGCACTAAGCATAGAGTGTGAAAACTGAGTTTCCTTGAGAGCTGCTTGGAAGCCTGATGGTGTGTGAAGTTAGTGAGCCAAATGGAGTTGTTCTCCCACAAGAACCACTCGGCTGATCCTTCTTCAATATGCCCTTCACCAACATGCAGTGTTTCCTTGATTGAATTAGCTCTCACACCAATATTTGCGTCTAGAGCCTTTGCATTGAGGGCTATCTGAAAACGGCTGTGGCGCTGAAGTTGCCTGTGAATGTGGAGTTGGTGGCATGTGAAACCCGCATGTGGAGCATTCGTTTGTGTGGGATGCTCTACCAGGTTCATTCCTAGATAATGCACACAAAGGGCACTAAACATAGAGTGTGAAAACTGAGTTTCCTTGAGAGCTGCTTGGAAGCCTGATGGTGTGTGAAGTTAGTGAGCCAAATGGAGTTGTTCTCCCACCAGATCTACTCGGCTGATCCTTCTTCAATATGCCCTTCACCAGCATGCAGTGTTTCCTTGATTGAATTAGCTCTCACACCAATATTTGCGTCTAGAGCCTTTGCATTGAGGGCTATCTGAAAACGGCTGTGGCGCTGAAGTTGCCTGTGAATCTGGAGTTGGTGGCATGTGAAACCCGCATGTGGAGCATTCGTTTGTGTGAAATGCTGTACCAGGTTCATTCCTAGATAATGCACTCAAAGGGCACTAAGCATAGAGTGTGAAAACTGAGTTTCCTTGAGAGCTGCTTGGAAGCCTGATGGTGTGTGAAGTTAGTGAGCCAAATGGAGTTGTTCTCCCACAAGAACCACTCGGCTGATCCTTCTTCAATATGCCCTTCACCAACATGCAGTGTTTCCTTGATTGAATTAGCTCTCACACCAATATTTGCGTCTAGAGCCTTTGCATTGAGGGCTATCTGAAAACGGCTGTGGCGCTGAAGTTGCCTGTGAATGTGGAGTTGGTGGCATGTGAAACCCGCATGTGGAGCATTCGTTTGTGTGGGATGCTCTACCAGGTTCATTCCTAGATAATGCACTCAAAGGGCACTAAGCATAGAGTGTGAAAACTGAGTTTCCTTGAGAGCTGCTTGGAAGCCTGATGGTGTGTGAAGTTAGTGAGCCAAATGGAGTTGTTCTCCCACAAGAACCACTCGGCTGATCCTTCTTCAATATGCCCTTCACCAACATGCAGTGTTTCCTTGATTGAATTAGCTCTCACACCAATATTTGCGTCTAGAGCCTTTGCATTGAGGGCTATCTGAAAACGGCTGTGGCGCTGAAGTTGCCTGTGAATGTGGAGTTGGTGGCATGTGAAACCCGCATGTGGAGCATTCGTTTGTGTGGGATGCTGACCAAGCTTCATTTCAGTCCTAGGCACACAAAGGGCACTAAGCATAGAGTGTGAAAACTGAGTTTCCTTGAGAGCTGCTTGGAAGCCTGATGGTGTGTGAAGTTAGTGAGCCAAATGGAGTTGTTCTCCCACAAGAACCACTCGGCTGATCCTTCTTCAATATGCCCTTCACCAACATGCAGTGTTTCCTTGATTGAATTAGCTCTCACACCAATATTTGCGTCTAGAGCCTTTGCATTGAGGGCTATCTGAAAACGGCTGTGGCGCTGAAGTTGCCTGTGAATGTGGAGTTGGTGGCATGTGAAACCCGCATGTGGAGCATTCGTTTGTGTGGGATGCTCTACCAGGTTCATTCCTAGATAATGCACTCAAAGGGCACTAAACATAGAGTGTGAAAACTGAGTTTCCTTGAGAGCTGCTTGGAAGCCTGATGGTGTGTGAAGTTAGTGAGCCAAATGGAGTTGTTCTCCCACAAGAACCACTCGGCTGATCCTTCTTCAATATGCCCTTCACCAACATGCAGTGTTTCCTTGATTGAATTAGCTCTCACACCAATATTTGCGTCTAGAGCCTTTGCATTGAGGGCTATCTGCAAACGGCTGTGGCGCTGAAGTTGCCTGTGAATGTGGAGTTGGTGGCATGTGAAACCCGCATGTGGAGCATTCGTTTGTGTGGGATGCTCTACCAGGTTCATTCCTAGATAATGCACTCAAAGGGCACTAAACATAGAGTGTGAAAACTGAGTTTCCTTGAGAGCTGCTTGGAAGCCTGATGGTGTGTGAAGTTAGTGAGCCAAATGGAGTTGTTCTCCCACAAGAACCACTCGGCTGATCCTTCTTCAATATGCCCTTCACCAACATGCAGTGTTTCCTTGATTGAATTAGCTCTCACACCAATATTTGCGTCTAGAGCCTTTGCATTGAGGGCTATCTGCAAACGGCTGTGTCGCTGAAGTTGCCTGTGAATGTGGAGTTGGTGGCATGTGAAACCCGCATGTGGAGCATTCGTTTGTGTGGGATGCTCTACCAGGTTCATTCCTATATAATGCACACAAAGGGCACTCAACATAGAGTGTGAAAACTAAGTTTCCTTGAGAGCTGCTTGGAAGCCTGATGGTGTGTGAATTTAGTGAGCCAAATGGAGTTGTTCTCCCACAAGAACTACTCGGCTGATCCTTCTTCAATATGCCCTTCACCAGCATGCAGTGTTTCCTTGATTGAATTAGCTCTCACACCAATATTTGCGTCTAGAGCCTTTGCATTGAGGGCTATCTGAAAACGGCTGTGGCGCTGAAGTTGCCTGTGAATGTGGAGTTGGTGGCATGTGAAACCCGCATGTGGAGCATTCGTTTGTGTGGGATGCTCTACCAGGTTCATTCCTAGATGATGCACTCAAAGGGCACTAAGCATAGAGTGTGAAAACTGAGTTTCCTTGAGAGCTGCTTGGAAGCCTGATGGTGTG
This sequence comes from Ochotona princeps, assembly GCF_030435755.1. Classification (NCBI taxonomy): domain Eukaryota; kingdom Metazoa; phylum Chordata; class Mammalia; order Lagomorpha; family Ochotonidae; genus Ochotona; species Ochotona princeps. Next base: position 95,016 of record NW_026697087.1, on the reverse strand, counting down.
TGAAGTTAGTGAGCCAAATGGAGTTGTTCTCCCACAAGAACCACTCGGCTGATCCTTCTTCAATATGCCCTTCACCAACATGCAGTGTTTCCTTGATTGAATTAGCTCTCACACCAATATTTGCATCTAGAGCCTTTGCATTGAGGGCTATCTGAAAACGGCTGTGGCGCTGAAGTTGCCTGTGAATGTGGAGTTGGTGGCATGTGAAACCCGCATGTGGAGCATTCGTTTGTGTGGGATGCTCTACCAGGTTCATTCCTAGATAATGCACTCATAGAGCACTAAGCATAGAGTGTGAAAACTGAGTTTCCTTGAGAGCTGCTTGGAAGCCTGATGGTGTGTGAAGTTAGTGAGCCAAATGGAGTTGTTCTCCCACAAGAACCACTCGGCTGATCCTTCTTCAATATGCCCTTCACCAACATGCAGTGTTTCCTTGATTGAATTAGCTCTCACACCAATATTTGCGTCTAGAGCCTTTGCATTGAGGGCTATCTGAAAACGGCTGTGGCGCTGATGTTGCCTGTGAATGTGGAGTTGGTGGCATGTGAAACCCGCATGTGGAGCATTCGTTTGTGTTTGATGCTGACCAAGCTTCATTTCAGTCCTAGGCACACAAAGGGCACTAAGCATAGAGTGTGAAAACTGAGTTTCCTTGAGAGCTGCTTGGAAGCCTGATGGTGAGTGAAGTTAGTGAGCCAAATGGAGTTGTTCTCCCACAAGAACCACTCGGCTGATCCTTCTTCAATATGCCCTTCACTAACATGCAGTGTTTCCTTGATTGAATTAGCTCTCACACCAATATTTGCGTCTAGAGCCTTTGCATTGAGGGCTATCTGAAAACGGCTGTGGCGCTGAAGTTGCCTGTGAATGTGGAGTTGGTGGCATGTGAAACCCGCATGTGGAGCATTCGTTTGTGTGGGATGCTCTACCAGGTTCATTCCTAGATAATGCACTCAAAGGGCACTAAGCATAGAGTGTGAAAACTGAGTTTCCTTGAGAGCTGCTTGGAAGCCTGATGGTGTGTGAAGTTAGTGAGCCAAATGGAGTTGTTCTCCCACAAGAACCACTCGGCTGATCCTTCTTAAATATGCCCTTCACCAACATGCAGTGTTTCCTTGATTGAATTAGCTCTCACACCAATATTTGCGTCTAGAGCCTTTGCATTGAGGGCTATCTGAAAACGGCTGTGGCGCTGAAGTTGCCTGTGAATGTGGAGTTGGTGGCATGTGAAACCCGCATGTGGAGCATTCGTTTGTGTGGGATGTTGACCAAGCTTCATTTCAGTCCTAGGCACACAAAGAGCACTAAGCATAGAGTGTGAAAACTGAGTTTCCTTGAGAGCTGCTTGGAAGCCTGATGGTGTGTGAAGTTAGGGAGCCAAATGGAGTTGTTCTCCCACAAGAACCACTCGGCTGATCCTTCTTCAATATGCCCTTCACTAACATGCAGTGTTTCCTTGATTGAATTAGCTCTCACACCAATATTTGCGTCTAGAGCCTTTGCATTGAGGGCTATCTGAAAACGGCTGTGGCGCTGAAGTTGCCTGTGAATGTGGAGTTGGTGGCATGTGAAACCCGCATGTGGAGCATTCGTTTGTGTGGGATGTTGACCAAGCTTCATTTCAGTCCTAGGCACACCTAGAGCACTAAGCATAGAGTGTGAAAACTGAGTTTCCTTGAGAGCTGCTTGGAAGCCTGATGGTGTGTGAAGTTAGGGAGCCAAATGGAGTTGTTCTCCCACAAGAACCACTCGGCTGATCCTTCTTCAATATGCCCTTCACTAACATGCAGTGTTTCCTTGATTGAATTAGCTCTCACACCAATATTTGCGTCTAGAGCCTTTGCATTGAGGGCTATCTGAAAACGGCTGTGGCGCTGAAGTTGCCTGTGAATGTGGAGTTGGTGGCATGTGAAACCCGCATGTGGAGCATTCGTTTGTGTGGGATGCTCTACCAGGTTCATTCCTAGATAATTCACTCAAAGGGCACTAAGCATAGAGTGTGAAAACTGAGTTTCCTTGAGAGCTGCTTGGAAGCCTGATGGTGTGTGAAGTTAGGGAGCCAAATGGAGTTGTTCTCCCAGAAGAACCACTCGGCTGATCCTTCTTCAATATGCCCTTCACCAACATGCAGTGTTTCCTTGATTGAATTAGCTCTCACACCAATATTTGCGTCTAGAGCCTTTGCATTGAGGGCTATCTGAAAACGGCTGTGGCGCTGAAGTTGCCTGAGAATGTGGAGTTGGTGGCATGTGAAACCCGCATGTGGAGCATTCGTTTGTGTGGGATGTTGACCAAGCTTCATTTCAGTCCTAGGCACACCTAGAGCACTAAGCATAGAGTGTGAAAACTGAGTTTCCTTGAGAGCTGCTTGGAAGCCTGATGGTGTGTGAAGTTAGTGAGCCAAATGGAGTTGTTCTCCCACAAGAACCACTCGGCTGATCCTTCTTCAATATGCCCTTCACCAACATGCAGTGTTTCCTTGATTGAATTAGCTCTCACACCAATATTTGCGTCTAGAGCCTTTGCATTGAGGGCTATCTGAAAACGGCTGTGGCGCTGAAGTTGCCTGTGAATGTGGAGTTGGTGGCATGTGAAACCCGCATGTGGAGCATTCGTTTGTGTGGGATGCTCTACCAGGTTCATTCCCAGATAATGCACTCAAAGGGCACTAAACATAGAGTGTGAAAACTGAGTTTCCTTGAGAGCTGCTTGGAAGCCTGATGGTGTGTGAAGTTAGTGAGCCAAATGGAGTTGTTCTCCCACAAGAACCACTCGGCTGATCCTTCTTCAATATGCCCTTCACCAACATGCAGTGTTTCCTTGATTGAATTAGCTCTCACACCAATATTTGCGTCTAGCGCCTTTGCATTGAGGGCTATCTGAAAACGGCTGTGGCGCTGAAGTTGCCTGTGAATGTGGAGTTGGTGGCATGTGAAACCCGCATGTGGAGCATTCGTTTGTGTGGGATGCTCTACCAGGTTCATTCCTAGATAATGCACTCAAAGGGCACTAAGCATAGAGTGTGAAAACTGAGTTTCCTTGAGAGCTGCTTGGAAGCCTGATGGTGTGTGAAGTTAGAGAGCCAAATGGAGTTGTTCTCCCACAAGAACCACTCGGCTGATCCTTCTTCAATATGCCCTTCACCAACATGCAGTGTTTCCTTGATTGAATTAGCTCTCACACCAATATTTGCATCTAGAGCCTTTGCATTGAGGGCTATCTGAAAACGGCTGTGGCGCTGAAGTTGCCTGTGAATGTGGAGTTGGTGGCATGTGAAACCCGCATGTGGAGCATTCGTTTGTGTGGGATGCTCTACCAGGTTCATTCCTAGATAATGCACTCATAGAGCACTAAGCATAGAGTGTGAAAACTGAGTTTCCTTGAGAGCTGCTTGGAAGCCTGATGGTGTGTGAAGTTAGTGAGCCAAATGGAGTTGTTCTCCCACAAGAACCACTTGGCTGATCCTTCTTCAATATGCCCTTCACCAACATGCAGTGTTTCCTTGATTGAATTAGCTCTCACACCAATATTTGCGTCTAGAGCCTTTGCATTGAGGGCTATCTGAAAACGGCTGTGGCGCTGATGTTGCCTGTGAATGTGGAGTTGGTGGCATGTGAAACCCGCATGTGGAGCATTCGTTTGTGTTTGATGCTGACCAAGCTTCATTTCAGTCCTAGGCACACAAAGGGCACTAAGCATAGGGTGTGAAAACTGAGTTTCCTTGAGAGCTGCTTGGAAGCCTGATGGTGTGTGAAGTTAGTGAGCCAAATGGAGTTGTTCTCCCACAAGAACCACTCGGCTGATCCTTCTTCAATATGCCCTTCACCAACATGCAGTGTTTCCTTGATTGAATTAGCTCTCACACCAATATTTGCGTCTAGCGCCTTTGCATTGAGGGCTATCTGAAAACGGCTGTGGCGCTGAAGTTGCCTGTGAATGTGGAGTTGGTGGCATGTGAAACCCGCATGTGGAGCATTCGTTTGTGTGGGATGCTCTACCAGGTTCATTCCTAGATAATGCACTCAAAGGGCACTAAGCATAGAGTTTGAAAACTGAGTTTCCTTGAGAGCTGCTTGGAAGCCTGATGGTGTGTGAAGTTAGAGAGCCAAATGGAGTTGTTCTCCCACAAGAACCACTCGGCTGATCCTTCTTCAATATGCCCTTCACCAACATGCAGTGTTTCCTTGATTGAATTAGCTCTCACACCAATATTTGCATCTAGAGCCTTTGCATTGAGGGCTATCTGAAAACGGCTGTGGCGCTGAAGTTGCCTGTGAATGTGGAGTTGGTGGCATGTGAAACCCGCATGTGGAGCATTCGTTTGTGTGGGATGCTCTACCAGGTTCATTCCTAGATAATGCACTCAAAGGGCACTAAGCATAGAGTGTGAAAACTGAGTTTCCTTGAGAGCTGCTTGGAAGCCTGATGGTGTGTGAAGTTAGTGAGCCAAATGGAGTTGTTCTCCCACAAGAACCACTCGGCTGATCCTTCTTCAATATGCCCTTCACCAACATGCAGTGTTTCCTTGATTGAATTAGCTCTCACACCAATATTTGCGTCTAGAGCCTTTGCATTGAGGGCTATCTGAAAACGGCTGTGGCGCTGAAGTTGCCTGTGAATGTGGAGTTGGTGGCATGTGAAACCCGCATGTGGAGCATTCGTTTGTGTGGGATGCTCTACCAGGTTCATTCCTAGATAATGCACTCAAAGGGCACTAAGCATAGAGTGTGAAAACTGAGTTTCCTTGAGAGCTGCTTGGAAGCCTGATGGTGTGTGAAGTTAGTGAGCCAAATGGAGTTGTTCTCCCACAAGAACCACTCGGCTGATCCTTCTTCAATATGCCCTTCACTAACATGCAGTGTTTCCTTGATTGAATTAGCTCTCACACCAATATTTGCGTCTAGAGCCTTTGCATTGAGGGCTATCTGAAAACGGCTGTGGCGCTGAAGTTGCCTGTGAATGTGGAGTTGGTGGCATGTGAAACCCGCATGTGGAGCATTCGTTTGTGTGGGATGCTCTACCAGGTTCATTCCTAGATAATTCACTCAAAGGGCAGTAAGCATAGAGTGTGAAAACTGAGTTTCCTTGAGAGCTGCTTGGAAGCCTGATGGTGTGTGAAGTTAGGGAGCCAAATGGAGTTGTTCTCCCACAAGAACCACTCGGCTGATCCTTCTTCAATATGCCCTTCACCAACATGCAGTGTTTCCTTGATTGAATTAGCTCCCACACCAATATTTGCGTCTAGAGCCTTTGCATTGAGGGCTATCTGAAAACGGCTGTGGCGCTGAAGTTGCCTGAGAATGTGGAGTTGGTGGCATGTGAAACCCGCATGTGGAGCATTCGTTTGTGTGGGATGTTGACCAAGCTTCATTTCAGTCCTAGGCACACCTAGAGCACTAAGCATAGAGTGTGAAAACTGAGTTTCCTTGAGAGCTGCTTGGAAGCCTGATGGTGTGTGAAGTTAGGGAGCCAAATGGAGTTGTTCTCCCACAAGAACCACTCGGCTGATCCTTCTTCAATATGCCCTTCACCAACATGCAGTGTTTCCTTGATTGAATTAGCTCTCACACCAATATTTGCGTCTAGAGCCTTTGCATTGAGGGCTATCTGAAAACGGCTGTGGCGCTGAAGTTGCCTGAGAATGTGGAGTTGGTGGCATGTGAAACCCGCATGTGGAGCATTCGTTTGTGTGGGATGTTGACCAAGCTTCATTTCAGTCCTAGGCACACCTAGAGCACTAAGCATAGAGTGTGAAAACTGAGTTTCCTTGAGAGCTGCTTGGAAGCCTGATGGTGTGTGAAGTTAGGGAGCCAAATGGAGTTGTTCTCCCACAAGAACCACTCGGCTGATCCTTCTTCAATATGCCCTTCACCAACATGCAGTGTTTCCTTGATTGAATTAGCTCTCACACCAATATTTGCGTCTAGAGCCTTTGCATTGAGGGCTATCTGAAAACGGCTGTGGCGCTGAAGTTGCCTGTGAATGTGGAGTTGGTGGCATGTGAAACCCGCATGTGGAGCATTCGTTTGTGTGGGATGCTCTACCAGGTTCATTCCTAGATAATTCACTCAAAGGGCACTAAGCATAGAGTGTGAAAACTGAGTTTCCTTGAGAGCTGCTTGGAAGCCTGATGGTGTGTGAAGTTAGGGAGCCAAATGGAGTTGTTCTCCCACAAGAACCACTCGGCTGATCCTTCTTCAATATGCCCTTCACCAACATGCAGTGTTTCCTTGATTGAATTAGCTCTCACACCAATATTTGCGTCTAGAGCCTTTGCATTGAGGGCTATCTGAAAACGGCTGTGGCGCTGAAGTTGCCTGAGAATGTGGAGTTGGTGGCATGTGAAACCCGCATGTGGAGCATTCGTTTGTGTGGGATGTTGACCAAGCTTTATTTCAGTCCTAGGCACACCTAGAGCACTAAGCATAGAGTGTGAAAACTGAGTTTCCTTGAGAGCTGCTTGGAAGCCTGATGGTGTGTGAAGTTAGTGAGCCAAATGGAGTTGTTCTCCCACAAGAACCACTCGGCTGATCCTTCTTCAATATGCCCTTCACCAACATGCAGTGTTTCCTTGATTGAATTAGCTCTCACACCAATATTTGCGTCTAGAGCCTTTGCATTGAGGGCTATCTGAAAACGGCTGTGGCGCTGAAGTTGCCTGTGAATGTGGAGTTGGTGGCATGTGAAACCCGCATGTGGAGCATTCGTTTGTGTGGGATGCTCTACCAGGTTCACTCCTAGATAATGCACTCAAAGGGCACTAAACATAGAGTGTGAAAACTGAGTTTCCTTGAGAGCTGCTTGGAAGCCTGATGGTGTGTGAAGTTAGTCAGCCAAATGGAGTTGTTCTCCCACAAGAACTACTCGGCTGATCCTTCTTCAATATGCCCTTCACCAACATGCAGTGTTTCCTTGATTGAATTAGCTCTCACACCAATATTTGCGTCTAGAGCCTTTGCATTGAGGGCTATTTGAAAACGGCTGTGGCGCTGAAGTTGCCTGTGAATGTGGAGTTGGTGGCATGTGAAACCCGCATGTGGAGCATTCGTTTGTGTGGGATGCTCTACCAGGTTCATTCCTAGATAATGCACACAAAGGGCACTAAACATAGAGTGTGAAAACTGAGTTTCCTTGAGAGCTGCTTGGAAGCCTGATGGTGTGTGAATTTAGTGAGCCAAATGGAGTTGTTCTCCCACCAGATCTACTCGGCTGATCCTTCTTCAATATGCCCTTCACCAGCATGCAGTGTTTCCTTGATTGAATTAGCTCTCACACCAATATTTGCGTCTAGAGCCTTTGCATTGAGGGCTATCTGAAAACGGCTGTGGCGCTGAAGTTGCCTGTGAATGTGGAGTTGGTGGCATGTGAAACCCGCATGTGGAGCATTCGTTTGTGTGGGATGCTCTACCAGGTTCATTCCTAGATAATGCACTCAAAGGGCACTAAGCATAGAGTGTGAAAACTGAGTTTCCTTGAGAGCTGCTTGGAAGCCTGATGGTGTGTGAAGTTAGTGAGCCAAATGGAGTTGTTCTCCCACAAGAACCACTCGGCTGATCCTTCTTCAATATGCCCTTCACCAACATGCAGTGTTTCCTTGATTGAATTAGCTCTCACACCAATATTTGCGTCTAGAGCCTTTGCATTGAGGGCTATCTGAAAACGGCTGTGGCGCTGAAGTTGCCTGTGAATCTGGAGTTGGTGGCATGTGAAACCCGCATGTGGAGCATTCGTTTGTGTGAAATGCTGTACCAGGTTCATTCCTAGATAATGCACTCAAAGGGCACTAAGCATAGAGTGTGAAAACTGAGTTTCCTTGAGAGCTGCTTGGAAGCCTGATGGTGTGTGAAGTTAGTGAGCCAAATGGAGTTGTTCTCCCACAAGAACCACTCGGCTGATCCTTCTTCAATATGCCCTTCACCAACATGCAGTGTTTCCTTGATTGAATTAGCTCTCACACCAATATTTGCGTCTAGAGCCTTTGCATTGAGGGCTATCTGAAAACGGCTGTGGCGCTTAAATTGCCTGTGAATGTGGAGTTGGTGGCATGTGAAACCCGCATGTGGAGCATTCGTTTGTGTGGGATGCTCTACCAGGTTCATTCCTAGATAATGCACTCAAAGGGCACTAAGCATAGAGTGTGAAAACTGAGTTTCCTTGAGAGCTGCTTGGAAGCCTGATGGTGTGTGAAGTTAGTGAGCCAAATGGAGTTGTTCTCCCACAAGAACCACTCGGCTGATCCTTCTTCAATATGCCCTTCACCAACATGCAGTGTTTCCTTGATTGAATTAGCTCTCACACCAATATTTGCGTCTAGAGCCTTTGCATTGAGGGCTATCTGAAAACGGCTGTGGCGCTGAAGTTGCCTGTGAATGTGGAGTTGGTGGCATGTGAAACCCGCATGTGGAGCATTCGTTTGTGTGGGATGCTCTACCAGGTTCATTCCTAGATAATGCACTCAAAGGGCACTAAACATAGAGTGTGAAAACTGAGTTTCCTTGAGAGCTGCTTGGAAGCCTGATGGTGTGTGAAGTTAGTGAGCCAAATGGAGTTGTTCTCCCACAAGAACCACTCGGCTGATCCTTCTTCAAAATGCCCTTCACCAACATGCAGTGTTTCCTTGATTGAATTAGCTCTCACACCAATATTTGCGTCTAGAGCCTTTGCATTGAGGGCTATCTGCAAACGGCTGTGTCGCTGAAGTTGCCTGTGAATGTGGAGTTGGTGGCATGTGAAACCCACATGTGGAGCATTCGTTTGTGTGGGATGCTCTACCAGGTTCATTCCTATATAATGCACACAAAGGGCACTAAACATAGAGTGTGAAAACTAAGTTTCCTTGAGAGCTGCTTGGAAGCCTGATGGTGTGTGAATTTAGTGAGCCAAATGGAGTTGTTCTCCCACAAGAACTACTCGGCTGATCCTTCTTCAATATGCCCTTCACCAGCATGCAGTGTTTCCTTGATTGAATTAGCTCTCACACCAATATTTGCGTCTAGAGCCTTTGCATTGAGGGCTATCTGAAAACGGCTGTGGCGCTGAAGTTGCCTGTGAATGTGGAGTTGGTGGCATGTGAAACCCGCATGTGGAGCATTCGTTTGTGTGGGATGCTCTACCAGGTTCATTCCTAGATGATGCACTCAAAGGGCACTAAGCATAGAGTGTGAAAACTGAGTTTCCTTGAGAGCTGCTTGGAAGCCTGATGGTGTGTGAAGTTAGAGAGCCAAATGGAGTTGTTCTCCCACAAGAACCACTCGGCTGATCCTTCTTCAATATGCCCTTCACCAACATGCAGTGTTTCCTTGATTGAATTAGCTCTCACACCAATATTTGCATCTAGAGCCTTTGCATTGAGGGCTATCTGAAAACGGCTGTGGCGCTGAAGTTGCCAGTGAATGTGGAGTTGGTGGCATGTGAAACCCGCATGTGGAGCATTCGTTTGTGTGGGATGCTCTACCAGGTTCATTCCTAGATAATGCACTCATAGAGCACTAAGCATAGAGTGTGAAAACTGAGTTTCCTTGAGAGCTGCTTGGAAGCCTGATGGTGTGTGAAGTTAGTGAGCCAAATGGAGTTGTTCTCCCACAAGAACCACTCGGCTGATCCTTCTTCAATATGCCCTTCACTAACATGCAGTGTTTCCTTGATTGAATTAGCTCTCACACCAATATTTGCGTCTAGAGCCTTTGCATTGAGGGCTATCTGAAAACGGCTGTGGCGCTGAAGTTGCCTGTGAATGTGGAGTTGGTGGCATGTGAAACCCGCATGTGGAGCATTCGTTTGTGTGGGATGCTCTACCAGGTTCATTTCAGTCCTAGGCACACAAAGGGCACTAAGCATAGAGTGTGAAAACTGAGTTTCCTTGAGAGCTGCTTGGAAGCCTGATGGTGTGTGAAGTTAGTGAGCCAAATGGAGTTGTTCTCCCACAAGAACCACTCGGCTGATCCTTCTTCAATATGCCCTTCACCAACATGCATTGTTTCCTTGATTGAATTAGCTCTCACACCAATATTTGCGTCTAGAGCCTTTGCATTGAGGGCTATCTGAAAACGGCTGTGGCGCTGAAGTTGCCTGTGAATGTGGAGTTGGTGGCATGTGAAACCCGCATGTGGAGCATTCGTTTGTGTGGGATGCTCTACCAGGTTCATTCCTAGATAATTCACTCAAAGGGCACTAAGCATAGAGTGTGAAAACTGAGTTTCCTTGAGAGCTGCTTGGAAGCCTGATGGTGTGTGAAGTTAGGGAGCCAAATGGAGTTGTTCTCCCACAAGAACCACTCGGCTGATCCTTCTTCAATATGCCCTTCACCAACATGCAGTGTTTCCTTGATTGAATTAGCTCTCACACCAATATTTGCGTCTAGAGCCTTTGCATTGAGGGCTATCTGAAAACGGCTGTGGCGCTGAAGTTGCCTGTGAATGTGGAGTTGGTGGCATGTGAAACCCGCATGTGGAGCATTCGTTTGTGTGGGATGTTGACCAAGCTTCATTTCAGTCCTAGGCACACCTAGAGCACTAAGCATAGAGTGTGAAAACTGAGTTTCCTTGAGAGCTGCTTGGAAGCCTGATGGTGTGTGAAGGTAGGGAGCCAAATGGAGTTGTTCTCCCACAAGAACCACTCGGCTGATCCTTCTTCAATATGCCCTTCACCAACATGCAGTGTTTCCTTGATTGAATTAGCTCTCACACCAATATTTGCGTCTAGAGCCTTTGCATTGAGGGCTATCTGAAAACGGCTGTGGCGCTGAAGTTGCCTGTGAATGTGGAGTTGGTGGCATGTGAAACCCGCATGTGGAGCATTCGTTTGTGTGGGATGCTCTACCAGGTTCACTCCTAGATAATGCACTCAAAGGGCACTAAACATAGAGTGTGAAAACTGAGTTTCCTTGAGAGCTGCTTGGAAGCCTGATGGTGTGTGAAGTTAGTCAGCCAAATGGAGTTGTTCTCCCACAAGAACTACTCGGCTGATCCTTCTTCAATATGCCCTTCACCAACATGCAGTGTTTCCTTGATTGAATTAGCTCTCACACCAATATTTGCGTCTAGAGCCTTTGCATTGAGGGCTATCTGAAAACGGCTGTGGCGCTGAAGTTGCCTGTGAATGTGGAGTTGGTGGCATGTGAAACCCGCATGTGGAGCATTCGTTTGTGTGGGATGCTCTACCAGGTTCATTCCTAGATAATGCACACAAAGGGCACTAAGCATAGAGTGTGAAAACTGAGTTTCCTTGAGAGCTGCTTGGAAGCCTGATGGTGTGTGAATTTAGTGAGCCAAATGGAGTTGTTCTCCCACAAGAACTACTCGGCTGATCCTTCTTCAATATGCCCTTCACCAGCATGCAGTGTTTCCTTGATTGAATTAGCTCTCACACCAATATTTGCGTCTAGAGCCTTTGCATTGAGGGCTATCTGAAAACGGCTGTGGCGCTGAAGTTGCCTGTGAATGTGGAGTTGGTGGCATGTGAAACCCGCATGTGGAGCATTCGTTTGTGTGGGATGCTCTACCAGGTTCATTTCAGTCCTAGGCACACAAAGGGCACTAAGCATAGAGTGTGAAAACTGAGTTTCCTTGAGAGCTGCTTGGAAGCCTGATGGTGTGTGAAGTTAGTGAGCCAAATGGAGTTGTTCTCCCACAAGAACCACTCGGCTGATCCTTCTTCAATATGCCCTTCACCAACATGCAGTGTTTCCTTGATTGAATTAGCTCTCACACCAATATTTGCGTCTAGAGCCTTTGCATTGAGGGCTATCTGAAAACGGCTGTGGCGCTGAAGTTGCCTGTGAATGTGGAGTTGGTGGCATGTGAAACCCGCATGTGAAGCATTCGTTTGTGTGGGATGCTCTACCAGGTTCTTTCCTAGATAATGCACTCAAAGGGCACTAAGCATAGAGTGTGAAAACTGAGTTTCCTAGGAGTGCTATTGCTGGATCATACGGTATGTTGAATTTGAGTTGTTTGAATATTCTCCATACTGATTTCCATAGAGGCTGTACCAGCCTGCAGCCCCACCAGCAGTGGAGTAGGGTTCCCTTTTCCCCGCAACCTCGCCACCAATGTCGTTGGTGCTTTCATTCATGTGGGCCAGTCTTATTGGCGTTAGGTGGTACCTCATTGATGTTTTAATTTGGATTTCCCTTATTACCAGGGAACTTGAGCATTTTTCCATATGCTTATTTGCCATTTGGGTTTGTTCCTTTGTGAAATGTTTGCCCATTTCCCGTACCCATTTCTTGAGTGGCTTGTTTGTTTTGACATTTTGGTTGTTTTGTAGCTCTTTGTATATTCTGGAGATCAGCCCTCTATCACCTATGTCGTGTGCGAAGATCTTCTCCCATTCTGTGGGTTGCCTTTTTACTTTGTTGATTGTTTCTCTAGCTGTACAGAAGCTTCTTAGTTTGATGAGGTCCCAATTGTTTATTTTGGTCTCGATTTCTACTGCATCTGGAGTCTTTTTTAGGAAGTGAGGGCCTACCCCTAAGTGTTCCAGTGCACTTGTTCTATGAGAAACCAACATGCACTCCTATGTTCATAGCAGCACAATCAGTAATTACAAAAACATGGAAACAACCAAAATGCCCATCAACAGAGGATTGGATAAGAAAGCTATGGTTCATCTACTCCATGGAATACTACTCAGCTATTAAAAAAAACAAAATGCAGTTCTTTGTGGCCAAATGGGCCAAACTGGAAACCATAATGCTAAGGGAAATGAGCCAATCCCAAAAGGTTAAATACCACATGTTTGCCTTAATTTAAGATGATATGATGTTATGTATAACATGTTATGTTTTGAATGTTATATGTTGTGTATAAACTAAAATTGAAGTATAGGTGAGGTGGTCACAGAAGGTGGCCGGGAACTCGCATTTACTTTTAACATATTGATTACTCATTACTATGTCAATTAATTCCATAATGATGTAAATTTTTGCTGATGGTATGTTGGAGCTTTCAATTGACTGGGATGATACTCTGCTGGCTCTGTCTTCAGACCAGAGAGGGTATACCTAAGAAGCCGTTGAACTTGACTGGACAATAAGATACTGGACTCTATGTTTGGTATACGCTTGCAATGGGGAAATCTCAACTGAACTTGAGCTGCGGTTATGCAACAAGGTGGAGGAATCCACCATGGCGGGAGGATTTGGGGAGGGGTGGGGAGAACCCAAGTATCTATGTAACTGTGTCACATAATACAATGTAACTACTGAAGTTAAATAATAAATAATTAAAAAAAATGTGTGTTAACCAAAAAAAAAAAAAGAAAAAAAAGAAAACTGAGTTTCCTTGAGAGCTGCTTGGAAGCCTGATGGTGTGTGAAGTTAGTGAGCCAAATGGAGTTGTTCTCCCACAAGAACCACTCGGCTGATCCTTCTTCAATATGCCCTTCACCAACATGCAGTGTTTCCTTGATTGAATTAGCTCTCACAACAATATTTGCGTCTAGAGCCTTTGCATTGAGGGCTATCTGAAAACAGCTGTGGCGCTGAAGTTGCCTGTGAATGTGGAGTTGGTGGCATGTGAAACCCGCATGTGAAGCATTCGTTTGTGTGGGATGCTCTACCAGGTTCTTTCCTAGATAATGCACTCAAAGGGCACTAAGCATAGAGTGTGAAAACTGAGTTTCCTAGGAGTGCTATTGCTGGATCATACGGTATGTTGAATTTGAGTTGTTTGAATATTCTCCATACTGATTTCCATAGAGGCTGTACCAGCCTGCAGCCCCACCAGCAGTGGAGTAGGGTTCCCTTTTCCCCGCAACCTCGCCAACAAGTGTCGTTGGTGCTTTCATTCATGTGGGCCAGTCTTATTGGCGTTAGGTGGTACCTCATTGATGTTTTAATTTGGATTTCCCTTATTACCAGGGAACTTGAGCATTTTTTCATATGCTTATTTGCCATTTGGGTTTGTTCCTTTGTGAAATGTTTGCCCATTTCCCGTACCCATTTCTTGAGTGGCTTGTTTGTTTTGACATTTTGGTTGTTTTGTAGCTCTTTGTATATTCTGGAGATCAGCCCTCTATCACCTATGTCGTGTGCGAAGATCTTCTCCCATTCTGTGGGTTGCCTTTTTACTTTGTTGATTGTTTCTCTAGCTGTACAGAAGCTTCTTAGTTTGATGAGGTCCCAATTGTTTATTTTGGTCTCGATTTCTACTGCATCTGGAGTCTTTTTTAGGAAGTGAGGGCCTACCCCTAAGTGTTCCAGTGCACTTGTTCTATGAGAAACCAACATGCACTCCTATGTTCATAGCAGCACAATCAGTAATTGCAAAAACATGGAAACAACCAAAATGCCCATCAACAGAGGATTGGATAAGAAAGCTATGGTTCATCTACTCCATGGAATACTACTCAGCTATTAAAAAAAACAAAATGCAGTTCTTTGTGGCCAAATGGGCCAAACTGGAAACCATAATGCTAAGGGAAATGAGCCAATCCCAAAAGGTTAAATACCACATGTTTGCCTTAATTTAAGATGATATGATGTTATGTATAACATGTTATGTTTTGAATGTTATATGTTGTGTATAAACTAAAATTGAAGTATAGGTGAGGTGGTCACAGAAGGTGGCCGGGAACTCGCATTTACTTTTAACATATTGATTACTCATTACTATGTCAATTAATTCCATAATGATGTAAATTTTTGCTGATGGTATGTTGGAGCTTTCAATTGACTGGGATGATACTCTGCTGGCTCTGTCTTCAGACCAGAGAGGGTATACCTAAGAAGCCGTTGAACTTGACTGGACAATAAGATACTGGACTCTATGTTTGGTATATGCTTGCAATGGGGAAATCTCAACTGAACTTGAGCTGCGGTTATGCAACAAGGTGGAGGAATCCACCATGGCGGGAGGATTTGGGGAGGGGTGGGGAGAACCCAAGTATCTATGTAACTGTGTCACATAATACAATGTAATTACTGAAGTTAAATAATAAATAATTAAAAAAAAAAAAGATGTGTGTTAACCAAAAAAAAAAAAAAAAAAGAAAACTGAGTTTCCTTGAGAGCTGCTTGGAAGCCTGATGGTGTGTGAAGTTAGTGAGCCAAATGGAGTTGTTCTCCCACAAGAACCACTCGGCTGATCCTTCTTCAATATGCCCTTCACCAACATGCAGTGTTTCCTTGATTGAATTAGCTCTCACACCAATATTTGCCTCTAGAGCCTTTGCATTGAGGGCTATCTGAAAACGGCTGTGGCGCTGAAGTTGCCTGTGAATGTGGAGTTGGTGGCATGTGAAAGCCGCATGTGGAGCATTCGTTTGTGTGGGATGCTCTACCAGGTTCATTCCTAGATAATGCACTCAAAGGGTACTAAGCATAGAGTGTGAAAACTGAGTTTCCTTGAGAGCTGCTTGGAAGCCTGATGGTGTGTGAAGTTAGGGAGCCAAATGGAGTTGTTCTCCCACAAGAACCACTCGACTGATCCTTCTTCAATATGCCCTTCACCAACATGCAGTGTTTCCTTGATTGAATTAGCTCTCACACCAATATTTGCGTCTAGAGCCTTTGCATTGAGGGCTATCTGCAAACGGCTGTGTCGCTGAAGTTGCCTGTGAATGTGGAGTTGGTGGCATGTGAAACCCGCATGTGGAGCATTCGTTTATGTGGGATGCTCTCCAAGCTTCATTTCAGTCCTAGGCACTCAAAGGGCACTAAGCATAGAGTGTGAAAACTGAGTTTCCTTGAGAGCTGCTTGGAAGCCTGATGGTGTGTGAAGTTAGTGAGCCAAATGGAGTTGTTCTCCCACAAGAACCACTCGGCTGATCCTTCTTCAATATGCCCTTGACCAACATGCAGTGTTTCCTTGATTGAATTAGCTCTCACACCAATATTTGCCTCTAGAGCCTTTGCATTGAGGGCTATCTGAAAACGGCTGTGGCGCTGAAGTTGCCTGTGAATGTGGAGTTGGTGGCATGTGAAACCCGCATGTGGAGCATTCGTTTGTGTGGGATGCTCTACCAGGTTCATTCCTAGATAATGCACTCAAAGGGCACTAAGCATAGAGTGTGGAAACTGAGTTTCCTTGAGAGCTGCTTGGAAGCCTGATGGTGTGTGAAGTTAGTGAGCCAAATGGAGTTGTTCTCCCACAAGAACTACTCAGCTGATCCTTCTTCAATATGCCCTTCACCAACATGCAGTGTTTCCTTGATTGAATTACCTCTCACACCAATATTTGCGTCCAGAGCCTTTGCATTGAGGGCTATCTGAAAACGGCTGTGGCGCTGATGTTGCCTGTGAATGTGGAGTTGGTGGCATGTGAAACCCGCATGTGGAGCATTCGTTTGTGTGTGATGCTCTACCAGGTTCATTTCAGTCCTAGCCATGCAAAGGGCACTAAGCATAGAGTGTGAAAACTGAGTTTCCTTGAGAGCTGCTTGGAAGCCTGATGGTGTGTGAAGTTAGTGAGCCAAATGGAGTTGTTCTCCCACAAGAACCACTCGGCTGATCCTTCTTCAATATGCCCTTCACCAACATGCAGTGTTTCCTTGATTGAATTAGCTCTCACACCAATATTTGCGTCTAGAGCCTTTGCATTGAGGGCTATCTGAAAACGGCTGTGGCGCTGAAGTTGCCTGTGAATGTGGAGTTGGTGGCATGTGAAACCCGCATGTGGAGCATTCGTTTGTGTGGGATGCTGACCAAGCTTCATTTCAGTCCTAGGCACACAAAGGGCACTAAGCATAGAGTGTGAAAACTGAGTTTCCTTGAGAGCTGCTTGGAAGCCTGATGGTGTGTGAAGTTAGGGAGCCAAATGGAGTTGTTCTCCCACAAGAACCACTCGGCTGATCCTTCTTCAATATGCCCTTCACCAACATGCAGTGTTTCCTTGATTGAATTAGCTCTCACACCAATATTTGCGTCTAGAGCCTTTGCATTGAGGGCTATCTGAAAACGGCTGTGGCGCTGAAGTTGCCTGTGAATGTGGAGTTGGTGGCATGTGAAACCCGCATGTGGAGCATTCGTTTGTGTGGGATGCTCTACCAGGTTCATTCCTAGATAATGCACTCAAAGGGCACTAAGCATAGAGTGTGAAAACTGAGTTTCCTTGAGAGCTGCTTGGAAGCCTGATGGTGTGTGAAGTTAGTGAGCCAAATGGAGTTGTTCTCCCACAAGAACCACTCGGCTGATCCTTCTTCAATATGCCCTTCACCAACATGCAGTGTTTCCTTGATTGAATTAGCTCTCACACCAATATTTGCGTCTAGAGCCTTTGCATTGAGGGCTATCTGAAAACGGCTGTGGCGCTGAAGTTGCCTGTGAATGTGGATTTGGTGGCATGTGAAACCCGCATGTGAAGCACTCGTTTGTGTGGGATGCTCTACCAGGTTCATTCCTAGATAATGCACTCAAAGGGCACTAAGCATAGAGTGTGAAAACTGAGTTTCCTTGAGAGCTGCTTGGAAGCCTGATGGTGTGTGAAGTTAGTGAGCCAAATGGAGTTGTTCTCCCACAAGAACCACTCGGCTGATCCTTCTTCAATATGCCCTTCACCAACATGCAGTGTTTCCTTGATTGAATTAGCTCTCACACCAATATTTGCGTCTAGAGCCTTTGCATTGAGGGCTATCTGAAAACGGCTGTGGCGCTGAAGTTGCCTGTGAATCTGGAGTTGGTGGCATGTGAAACCCGCATGTGGAGCATTCGTTTGTGTGGGATGCTGACCAAGCTTCATTTCAGTCCTAGGCACACAAAGGGCACTAAGCATAGAGTGTGAAAACTGAGTTTCCTTGAGAGCTGCTTGGAAGCCTGATGGTGTGTGAAGTTAGGGAGCCAAATGGAGTTGTTCTCCCACAAGAACCACTCGGCTGATCCTTCTTCAATATGCCCTTCACCAACATGCAGTGTTTCCTTGATTGAATTAGCTCTCACACCAATATTTGCGTCTAGAGCCTTTGCATTGAGGGCTTTCTGAAAATGGCTGTGGCGCTGAAGTTGCCTATGAATGTGGAGTTGGTGGCATGTGAAACCCGCATGTGGAGCATTCGTTTGTGTGGGATGCTCTACCAGGTTCATTCCTAGATAATGCACTCAAAGGGCACTAAGCATAGAGTGTGAAAACTGAGTTTCCTTGAGAGCTGCTTGGAAGCCTGATGGTGTGTGAAGTTAGTGAGCCAAATGGAGTTGTTCTCCCACAAGAACCACTCGGCTGATCCTTCTTCAATATGCCCTTCACCAACATGCAGTGTTTCCTTGATTGAATTAGCTCTCACACCAATATTTGCGTCTAGAGCCTTTGCATTGAGGGCTATCTGAAAACGGCTGTGGCGCTGAAGTTGCCTGTGAATGTGGAGTTGGTGGCATGTGAAACCCGCATGTGGAGCATTCGTTTGTGTGGGATGCTTTACCAGGTTCATTCCTAGATAATGCACTTAAGGGCACTAAGCATAGAGTGTGAAAATTGAGTTTCCTTGAGAGCTGCTTGGAAGCCTGATGGTGTGTGAAGTTATTGAGCCAAATGGAGTTGTTCTCCCACAAGAACCACTCTGCTGATCCTTCTTCAATATGCCCTTCACCAACATGCAGTGTTTCCTTGATTGAATTAGCTCTCACACCAATATTTGTGTCTAGAGCCTTTGCATTGAGGGCTATCTGAAAACGGCTGTGGCGCTGAAGTTGCCTGTGAATGTGGAGTTGGTGGCATGTGAAACCCGCATGTGGAGCATTCGTTTGTGTGGGATGCTCTACCAGGTTCATTCCTAGATAATGCACTCAAAGGGCACTAAGCATAGAGTGTGAAAACTGAGTTTCCTTGAGAGCTGCTTGGAAGCCTGATGGTGTGTGAAGTTAGTGAGCCAAATGGAGTTGTTCTCCCACAAGAACCACTCGGCTGATCCTTCTTCAATATGCCCTTCACCAACATGCAGTGTTTCCTTGATTGAATTAGCTCTCACACCAATATTTGCGTCTAGAGCCTTTGCATTGAGGGCTATCTGAAAACGGCTGTGGCGCTGAAGTTGCCTGTGAATGTGGAGTTGGTGGCATGTGAAACCCGCATGTGGAGCATTCGTTTGTGTGGGATGCTGACCAAGTTTCATTTCAGTCCTAGGCACACAAAGGGCACTAAGCATAGAGTGTGAAAACTGAGTTTCCTTGAGAGCTGCTTGGAAGCCTGATGGTGTGTGAAGTTAGGGAGCCAAATGGAGTTGTTCTCCCACAAGAACCACTCGGCTGATCCTTCTTCAATATGCCCTTCACCAACATGCAGTGTTTCCTTGATTGAATTAGCTCTCACACCAATATTTGCGTCTAGAGCCTTTGCATTGAGGGCTATCTGAAAACGGCTGTGGCGCTGAAGTTGCCTGTGAATGTGGAGTTGGTGGCATGTGAAACCCGCATGTGGAGCATTCGTTTGTGTGGGATGCTTTACCAGGTTCATTCCTAGATAATGCACTCAAAGGGCACTAAGCATAGAGTGTGAAAACTGAGTTTCCTTGAGAGCTGCTTGGAAGCCTGATGGTGTGTGAAGTTAGTGAGCCAAATGGAGTTGTTCTCCCACAAGAACCACTCGGCTGATCATTCTTCAATATGCCCTTCACCAACATGCAGTGTTTCCTTGATTGAATTAGCTCTCACACCAATATTTGCGTCTAGAGCCTTTGCATTGAGGGCTATCTGAAAACGGCTGTGGCGCTGAAGTTGCCTGTGAATGTGGAGTTGGTGGCATGTGAAACCCGCATGTGGAGCATTCGTTTGTGTGGGATGCTGACCAAGCTTCATTTCAGTCCTAGGCACACAAAGGGCACTAAGCATAGAGTGTGAAAACTGAGTTTCCTTGAGAGCTGCTTGGAAGCCTGATGGTGTGTGAAGTTAGGGAGCCAAATGGAGTTGTTCTCCCACAAGAACCACTTGGCTGATCCTTCTTCAATATGCCCTTCACCAACATGCAGTGTTTCCTTGATTGAATTAGCTCTCACACCAATATTTGCGTCTAGAGCCTTTGCATTGAGGGCTATCTGAAAACGGCTGTGGCGCTGATGTTGCCTGTGAATGTGGAGTTGGTGGCATGTGAAACCCGCATGTGGAGCATTCGTTTGTGTTTGATGCTGACCAAGCTTCATTTCAGTCCTAGGCACACAAAGGGCACTAAGCATAGGGTGTGAAAACTGAGTTTCCTTGAGAGCTGCTTGGAAGCCTGATGGTGTGTGAAGTTAGTGAGCCAAATGGAGTTGTTCTCCCACAAGAACCACTCGGCTGATCCTTCTTCAATATGCCCTTCACCAACATGCAGTGTTTCCTTGATTGAATTAGCTCTCACACCAATATTTGCGTCTAGCGCCTTTGCATTGAGGGCTATCTGAAAACGGCTGTGGCGCTGAAGTTGCCTGTGAATGTGGAGTTGGTGGCATGTGAAACCCGCATGTGGAGCATTCGTTTGTGTGGGATGCTCTACCAGGTTCATTCCTAGATAATGCACTCAAAGGGCACTAAGCATAGAGTGTGAAAACTGAGTTTCCTTGAGAGCTGCTTGGAAGCCTGATGGTGTGTGAAGTTAGAGAGCCAAATGGAGTTGTTCTCCCACAAGAACCACTCGGCTGATCCTTCTTCAATATGCCCTTCACCAACATGCAGTGTTTCCTTGATTGAATTAGCTCTCACACCAATATTTGCATCTAGAGCCTTTGCATTGAGGGCTATCTGAAAACGGCTGTGGCGCTGAAGTTGCCTGTGAATGTGGAGTTGGTGGCATGTGAAACCCGCATGTGGAGCATTCGTTTGTGTGGGATGCTCTACCAGGTTCATTCCTAGATAATGCACTCATAGAGCACTAAGCATAGAGTGTGAAAACTGAGTTTCCTTGAGAGCTGCTTGGAAGCCTGATGGTGTGTGAAGTTAGTGAGCCAAATGGAGTTGTTCTCCCACAAGAACCACTTGGCTGATCCTTCTTCAATATGCCCTTCACCAACATGCAGTGTTTCCTTGATTGAATTAGCTCTCACACCAATATTTGCGTCTAGAGCCTTTGCATTGAGGGCTATCTGAAAACGGCTGTGGCGCTGATGTTGCCTGTGAATGTGGAGTTGGTGGCATGTGAAACCCGCATGTGGAGCATTCGTTTGTGTTTGATGCTGACCAAGCTTCATTTCAGTCCTAGGCACACAAAGGGCACTAAGCATAGGGTGTGAAAACTGAGTTTCCTTGAGAGCTGCTTGGAAGCCTGATGGTGTGTGAAGTTAGTGAGCCAAATGGAGTTGTTCTCCCACAAGAACCACTTGGCTGATCCTTCTTCAATATGCCCTTCACCAACATGCAGTGTTTCCTTGATTGAATTAGCTCTCACACCAATATTTGCGTCTAGCGCCTTTGCATTGAGGGCTATCTGAAAACGGCTGTGGCGCTGAAGTTGCCTGTGAATGTGGAGTTGGTGGCATGTGAAACCCGCATGTGGAGCATTCGTTTGTGTGGGATGCTCTACCAGGTTCATTCCTAGATAATGCACTCAAAGGGCACTAAGCATAGAGTGTGAAAACTGAGTTTCCTTGAGAGCTGCTTGGAAGCCTGATGGTGTGTGAAGTTAGTGAGCCAAATGGAGTTGTTCTCCCACAAGAACCACTCGGCTGATCCTTCTTCAATATGCCCTTCACCAACATGCAGTGTTTCCTTGATTGAATTAGCTCTCACACCAATATTTGCGTCTAGAGCCTTTGCATTGAGGGCTATCTGAAAACGGCTGTGGCGCTGAAGTTGCCTGTGAATGTGGAGTTGGTGGCATGTGAAACCCGCATGTGGAGCATTCGTTTGTGTGGGATGCTCTACCAGGTTCATTCCTAGATAATGCACTCAAAGGGCACTAAGCATAGAGTGTGAAAACTGAGTTTCCTTGAGAGCTGCTTGGAAGCCTGATGGTGTGTGAAGTTAGTGAGCCAAATGGAGTTGTTCTCCCACAAGAACCACTCGGCTGATCCTTCTTCAATATGCCCTTCACTAACATGCAGTGTTTCCTTGATTGAATTAGCTCTCACACCAATATTTGCGTCTAGAGCCTTTGCATTGAGGGCTATCTGAAAACGGCTGTGGCGCTGAAGTTGCCTGTGAATGTGGAGTTGGTGGCATGTGAAACCCGCATGTGGAGCATTCGTTTGTGTGGGATGCTCTACCAGGTTCATTCCTAGATAATTCACTCAAAGGGCAGTAAGCATAGAGTGTGAAAACTGAGTTTCCTTGAGAGCTGCTTGGAAGCCTGATGGTGTGTGAAGTTAGGGAGCCAAATGGAGTTGTTCTCCCACAAGAACCACTCGGCTGATCCTTCTTCAATATGCCCTTCACCAACATGCAGTGTTTCCTTGATTGAATTAGCTCTCACACCAATATTTGCGTCTAGAGCCTTTGCATTGAGGGCTATCTGAAAACGGCTGTGGCGCTGAAGTTGCCTGAGAATGTGGAGTTGGTGGCATGTGAAACCCGCATGTGGAGCATTCGTTTGTGTGGGATGTTGACCAAGCTTCATTTCAGTCCTAGGCACACCTAGAGCACTAAGCATAGAGTGTGAAAACTGAGTTTCCTTGAGAGCTGCTTGGAAGCCTGATGGTGTGTGAAGTTAGGGAGCCAAATGGAGTTGTTCTCCCACAAGAACCACTCGGCTGATCCTTCTTCAATATGCCCTTCACCAACATGCAGTGTTTCCTTGATTGAATTAGCTCTCACACCAATATTTGCGTCTAGAGCCTTTGCATTGAGGGCTATCTGAAAACGGCTGTGGCGCTGAAGTTGCCTGTGAATGTGGAGTTGGTGGCATGTGAAACCCGCATGTGGAGCATTCGTTTGTGTGGGATGCTCTACCAGGTTCATTCCTAGATAATTCACTCAAAGGGCACTAAGCATAGAGTGTGAAAACTGAGTTTCCTTGAGAGCTGCTTGGAAGCCTGATGGTGTGTGAAGTTAGGGAGCCAAATGGTGTTGTTCTCCCACAAGAACCACTCGGCTGATCCTTCTTCAATATGCCCTTCACCAACATGCAGTGTTTCCTTGATTGAATTAGCTCTCACACCAATATTTGCGTCTAGAGCCTTTGCATTGAGGGCTATCTGAAAACGGCTGTGGCGCTGAAGTTGCCTGAGAATGTGGAGTTGGTGGCATGTGAAACCCGCATGTGGAGCATTCGTTTGTGTGGGATGTTGACCAAGCTTTATTTCAGTCCTAGGCACACCTAGAGCACTAAGCATAGAGTGTGAAAACTGAGTTTCCTTGAGAGCTGCTTGGAAGCCTGATGGTGTGTGAAGTTAGTGAGCCAAATGGAGTTGTTCTCCCACAAGAACCACTCGGCTGATCCTTCTTCAATATGCCCTTCACCAACATGCAGTGTTTCCTTGATTGAATTAGCTCTCACACCAATATTTGCGTCTAGAGCCTTTGCATTGAGGGCTATCTGAAAACGGCTGTGGCGCTGAAGTTGCCTGTGAATGTGGAGTTGGTGGCATGTGAAACCCGCATGTGGAGCATTCGTTTGTGGGGATGCTCTACCAGGTTCACTCCTAGATAATGCACTCAAAGGGCACTAAACATAGAGTGTGGAAACTGAGTTTCCTTGAGAGCTGCTTGGAAGCCTGATGGTGTGTGAAGTTAGTCAGCCAAATGGAGTTGTTCTCCCACAAGAACTACTCGGCTGATCCTTCTTCAATATGCCCTTCACCAACATGCAGTGTTTCCTTGATTGAATTAGCTCTCACACCAATATTTGCGTCTAGAGCCTTTGCATTGAGGGCTATTTGAAAACGGCTGTGGCGCTGAAGTTGCCTGTGAATGTGGAGTTGGTGGCATGTGAAACCCGCATGTGGAGCATTCGTTTGTGTGGGATGCTCTACCAGGTTCATTCCTAGATAATGCACACAAAGGGCACTAAACATAGAGTGTGAAAACTGAGTTTCCTTGAGAGCTGCTTGGAAGCCTGATGGTGTGTGAATTTAGTGAGCCAAATGGAGTTGTTCTCCCACCAGATCTACTCGGCTGATCCTTCTTCAATATGCCCTTCACCAGCATGCAGTGTTTCCTTGATTGAATTAGCTCTCACACCAATATTTGCGTCTAGAGCCTTTGCATTGAGGGCTATCTGAAAACGGCTGTGGCGCTGAAGTTGCCTGTGAATGTGGAGTTGGTGGCATGTGAAACCCGCATGTGGAGCATTCGTTTGTGTGGGATGCTCTACCAGGTTCATTCCTAGATAATGCACTCAAAGGGCACTAAGCATAGAGTGTGAAAACTGAGTTTCCTTGAGAGCTGCTTGGAAGCCTGATGGTGTGTGAAGTTAGTGAGCCAAATGGAGTTGCTCTCCCACAAGAACCACTCGGCTGATCCTTCTTCAATATGCCCTTCACCAACATGCAGTGTTTCCTTGATTGAATTAGCTCTCACACCAATATTTGCGTCTAGAGCCTTTGCATTGAGGGCTATCTGAAAACGGCTGTGGCGCTGAAGTTGCCTGTGAATCTGGAGTTGGTGGCATGTGAAACCCGCATGTGGAGCATTCGTTTGTGTGAAATGCTGTACCAGGTTCATTCCTAGATGATGCACTCAAAGGGCACTAAGCATAGAGTGTGAAAACTGAGTTTCCTTGAGAGCTGCTTGGAAGCCTGATGGTGTGTGAAGTTAGAGAGCCAAATGGAGTTGTTCTCCCACAAGAACCACTCGGCTGATCCTTCTTCAATATGCCCTTCACCAACATGCAGTGTTTCCTTGATTGAATTAGCTCTCACACCAATATTTGCATCTAGAGCCTTTGCATTGAGGGCTATCTGAAAACGGCTGTGGCGCTGAAGTTGCCTGTGAATGTGGAGTTGGTGGCATGTGAAACCCGCATGTGGAGCATTCGTTTGTGTGGGATGCTCTACCAGGTTCATTCCTAGATAATGCACTCAAAGGGCACTAAGCATAGAGTGTGAAAACTGAGTTTCCTTGAGAGCTGCTTGGAAGCCTGATGGTGTGTGAAGTTAGTGAGCCAAATGGAGTTGTTCTCCCACAAGAACCACTCGGCTGATCCTTCTTCAATATGCCCTTCACTAACATGCAGTGTTTCCTTGATTGAATTAGCTCTCACACCAATATTTGCGTCTAGAGCCTTTGCATTGAGGGCTATCTGAAAACGGCTGTGGCGCTGAAGTTGCCTGTGAATGTGGAGTTGGTGGCATGTGAAACCCGCATGTGGAGCATTCGTTTGTGTGGGATGCTCTACCAGGTTCATTTCAGTCCTAGGCACACAAAGGGCACTAAGCATAGAGTGTGAAAACTGAGTTTCCTTGAGAGCTGCTTGGAAGCCTGATGGTGTGTGAAGTTAGTGAGCCAAATGGAGTTGTTCTCCCACAAGAACCACTCGGCTGATCCTTCTTCAATATGCCCTTCACCAACATGCAGTGTTTCCTTGATTGAATTAGCTCTCACACCAATATTTGCGTCTAGAGCCTTTGCATTGAGGGCTATCTGAAAACGGCTGTGGCGCTGAAGTTGCCTGTGAATGTGGAGTTGGTGGCATGTGAAACCCGCATGTGGAGCATTCGTTTGTGTGGGATGCTCTACCAGGTTCATTCCTAGATAATTCACTCAAAGGGCACTAAGCATAGAGTGTGAAAACTGAGTTTCCTTGAGAGCTGCTTGGAAGCCTGATGGTGTGTGAAGTTAGGGAGCCAAATGGAGTTGTTCTCCCACAAGAATCACTCGGCTGATCCTTCTTCAATATGCCCTTCACCAACATGCAGTGTTTCCTTGATTGAATTAGCTCTCACACCAATATTTGCGTCTAGAGCCTTTGCATTGAGGGCTATCTGAAAACGGCTGTGGCGCTGAAGTTGCCTGAGAATGTGGAGTTGGTGGCATGTGAAACCCGCATGTGGAGCATTCGTTTGTGTGGGATGTTGACCAAGCTTCATTTCAGTCCTAGGCACACCTAGAGCACTAAGCATAGAGTGTGGAAACTGAGTTTCCTTGAGAGCTGCTTGGAAGCCTGATGGTGTGTGAAGTTAGGGAGCCAAATGGAGTTGTTCTCCCACAAGAACCACTCGGCTGATCCTTCTTCAATATGCCCTTCACCAACATGCAGTGTTTCCTTGATTGAATTAGCTCTCACACCAATATTTGCGTCTAGAGCCTTTGCATTGAGGGCTATCTGAAAACGGCTGTGGCGCTGAAGTTGCCTGTGAATGTGGAGTTGGTGGCATGTGAAACCCGCATGTGGAGCATTCGTTTGTGTGGGATGCTCTACCAGGTTCATTCCTAGATAATGCACTCAAAGGGCACTAAGCATAGAGTGTGAAAACTGAGTTTCCTTGAGAGCTGCTTGGAAGCCTGATGGTGTGTGAAGTTAGTGAGCCAAATGGAGTTGTTCTCCCACAAGAACCACTCGGCTGATCCTTCTTCAATATGCCCTTCACCAACATGCAGTGTTTCCTTGATTGAATTAGCTCTCACAACAATATTTGCGTCTAGAGCCTTTGCATTGAGGGCTATCTGAAAACAGCTGTGGCGCTGAAGTTGCCTGTGAATGTGGAGTTGGTGGCATGTGAAACCCGCATGTGAAGCATTCGTTTGTGTGGGATGCTCTACCAGGTTCTTTCCTAGATAATGCACTCAAAGGGCACTAAGCATAGAGTGTGAAAACTGAGTTTCCTAGGAGTGCTATTGCTGGATCATACGGTATGTTGAATTTGAGTTGTTTGAATATTCTCCATACTGATTTCCATAGAGGCTGTACCAGCCTGCAGCCCCACCAGCAGTGGAGTAGGGTTCCCTTTTCCCCGCAACCTCGCCAACAAGTGTCGTTGGTGCTTTCATTCATGTGGGCCAGTCTTATTGGCGTTAGGTGGTACCTCATTGATGTTTTAATTTGGATTTCCCTTATTACCAGGGAACTTGAGCATTTTTTCATATGCTTATTTGCCATTTGGGTTTGTTCCTTTGTGAAATGTTTGCCCATTTCCCGTACCCATTTCTTGAGTGGCTTGTTTGTTTTGACATTTTGGTTGTTTTGTAGCTCTTTGTATATTCTGGAGATCAGCCCTCTATCACCTATGTCGTGTGCGAAGATCTTCTCCCATTCTGTGGGTTGCCTTTTTACTTTGTTGATTGTTTCTCTAGCTGTACAGAAGCTTCTTAGTTTGATGAGGTCCCAATTGTTTATTTTGGTCTCGATTTCTACTGCATCTGGAGTCTTTTTTAGGAAGTGAGGGCCTACCCCTAAGTGTTCCAGTGCACTTGTTCTATGAGAAACCAACATGCACTCCTATGTTCATAGCAGCACAATCAGTAATTGCAAAAACATGGAAACAACCAAAATGCCCATCAACAGAGGATTGGATAAGAAAGCTATGGTTCATCTACTCCATGGAATACTACTCAGCTATTAAAAAAAACAAAATGCAGTTCTTTGTGGCCAAATGGGCCAAACTGGAAACCATAATGCTAAGGGAAATGAGCCAATCCCAAAAGGTTAAATACCACATGTTTGCCTTAATTTAAGATGATATGATGTTATGTATAACATGTTATGTTTTGAATGTTATATGTTGTGTATAAACTAAAATTGAAGTATAGGTGAGGTGGTCACAGAAGGTGGCCGGGAACTCGCATTTACTTTTAACATATTGATTACTCATTACTATGTCAATTAATTCCATAATGATGTAAATTTTTGCTGATGGTATGTTGGAGCTTTCAATTGACTGGGATGATACTCTGCTGGCTCTGTCTTCAGACCAGAGAGGGTATACCTAAGAAGCCGTTGAACTTGACTGGACAATAAGATACTGGACTCTATGTTTGGTATATGCTTGCAATGGGGAAATCTCAACTGAACTTGAGCTGCGGTTATGCAACAAGGTGGAGGAATCCACCATGGCGGGAGGATTTGGGGAGGGGTGGGGAGAACCCAAGTATCTATGTAACTGTGTCACATAATACAATGTAATTACTGAAGTTAAATAATAAATAATTAAAAAAAAAAAGATGTGTGTTAACCAAAAAAAAAAAAAAAAAAGAAAACTGAGTTTCCTTGAGAGCTGCTTGGAAGCCTGATGGTGTGTGAAGTTAGTGAGCCAAATGGAGTTGTTCTCCCACAAGAACCACTCGGCTGATCCTTCTTCAATATGCCCTTCACCAACATGCAGTGTTTCCTTGATTGAATTAGCTCTCACACCAATATTTGCGTCTAGAGCCTTTGCATTGAGGGCTATCTGAAAACGGCTGTGGCGCTGAAGTTGCCTGTGAATGTGGAGTTGGTGGCATGTGAAACCCGCATGTGGAGCATTCGTTTGTGTGGGATGCTGACCAAGCTTCATTTCAGTCCTAGGCACACAAAGGGCACTAAGCATAGAGTGTGAAAACTGAGTTTCCTTGAGAGCTGCTTGGAAGCCTGATGGTGTGTGAAGTTAGTGAGCCAAATGGAGTTGTTCTCCCACAAGAACCACTCGGCTGATCCTTCTTCAATATGCCCTTGACCAACATGCAGTGTTTCCTTGATTGAATTAGCTCTCACACCAATATTTGCCTCTAGAGCCTTTGCATTGAGGGCTATCTGAAAACGGCTGTGGCGCTGAAGTTGCCTGTGAATGTGGAGTTGGTGGCATGTGAAACCCGCATGTGGAGCATTCGTTTGTGTGGGATGCTCTACCAGGTTCATTCCTAGATAATGCATTCAAAGGGCACTAAGCATAGAGTGTGGAAACTGAGTTTCCTTGAGAGCTGCTTGGAAGCCTGATGGTGTGTGAAGTTAGTGAGCCAAATGGAGTTGTTCTCCCACAAGAACCACTCAGCTGATCCTTCTTCAATATGCCCTTCACCAACATGCAGTGTTTCCTTGATTGAATTACCTCTCACACAAATATTTGCGTCCAGAGCCTTTGCATTGAGGGCTATCTGAAAACGGCTGTGGCGCTGATGTTGCCTGTGAATGTGGAGTTGGTGGCATGTGAAACCCGCATGTGGAGCATTCGTTTGTGTGTGATGCTCTACCAGGTTCATTTCAGTCCTAGCCATGCAAAGGGCACTAAGCATAGAGTGTGAAAACTGAGTTTCCTTGAGAGCTGCTTGGAAGCCTGATGGTGTGTGAAGTTAGTGAGCCAAATGGAGTTGTTCTCCCACAAGAACCACTCGGCTGATCCTTCTTCAATATGCCCTTCACCAACATGCAGTGTTTCCTTGATTGAATTAGCTCTCACACCAATATTTGCGTCTAGAGCCTTTGCATTGAGGGCTATCTGAAAACGGCTGTGGCGCTGAAGTTGCCTGTGAATGTGGAGTTGGTGGCATGTGAAACCCGCATGTGGAGCATTCGTTTGTGTGGGATGCTGACCAAGCTTCATTTCAGTCCTAGGCACACAAAGGGCACTAAGCATAGAGTGTGAAAACTGAGTTTCCTTGAGAGCTGCTTGGAAGCCTGATGGTGTGTGAAGTTAGTGAGCCAAATGGAATTGTTCTCCCACAAGAACCACTCGGCTGATCCTTCTTCAATATGCCCTTCACCAACATGCAGTGTTTCCTTGATTGAATTAGCTCTCACACCAATATTTGCGTCTAGAGCCTTTGCATTGAGGGCTATCTGAAAACGGCTGTGGCGCTGAAGTTGCCTGTGAATGTGGATTTGGTGGCATGTGAAACCCGCATGTGGAGCATTCGTTTGTGTGGGATGCTCTACCAGGTTCATTCCTAGATAATGCACTCAAAGGGCACTAAGCATAGAGTGTGAAAACTGAGTTTCCTTGAGAGCTGCTTGGAAGCCTGATGGTGTGTGAAGTTAGGGAGCCAAATGGAGTTGTTCTCCCACAAGAACCACTCGGCTGATCCTTCTTCAATATGCCCTTCACCAACATGCAGTGTTTCCTTGATTGAATTAGCTCTCACACCAATATTTGCGTCTAGAGCCTTTGCATTGAGGGCTATCTGAAAACGGCTGTGGCGCTGAAGTTGCCTGTGAATGTGGAGTTGGTGGCATGTGAAACCCGCATGTGGAGCATTCGTTTGTGTGGGATGCTGACCAAGCTTCATTTCAGTCCTAGGCACACAAAGGGCACTAAGCATAGAGTGTGAAAACTGAGTTTCCTTGAGAGCTGCTTGGAAGCCTGATGGTGTGTGAAGTTAGGGAGCCAAATGGAGTTGTTCTCCCACAAGAACCACTCGGCTGATCCTTCTTCAATATGCCCTTCACCAACATGCAGTGTTTCCTTGATTGAATTAGCTCTCACACCAATATTTGCGTCTAGAGCCTTTGCATTGAGGGCTATCTGAAAACGGCTGTGGCGCTGAAGTTGCCTGTGAATCTGGAGTTGGTGGCATGTGAAACCCGCATGTGGAGAATTCGTTTGTGTGGGATGCTCTACCAGGTTCATTCCTAGATAATGCACTCAAAGGGCACTAAGCATAGAGTGTGAAAACTGAGTTTCCTTGAGAGCTGCTTGGAAGCCTGATGGTGTGTGAAGTTAGTGAGCCAAATGGAGTTGTTCTCCCACAAGAACCACTCGGCTGATCCTTCTTCAATATGCCCTTCACCAACATGCAGTGTTTCCTTGATTGAATTAGCTCTCACACCAATATTTGCGTCTAGAGCCTTTGCATTGAGGGCTATCTGAAAACGGCTGTGGCGCTGAAGTTGCCTGTGAATGTGGATTTGGTGGCATGTGAAACCCGCATGTGAAGCACTCGTTTGTGTGGGATGCTCTACCAGGTTCATTCCTAGATAATGCACTCAAAGGGCACTAAGCATAGAGTGTGAAAACTGAGTTTCCTTGAGAGCTGCTTGGAAGCCTGATGGTGTGTGAAGTTAGTGAGCCAAATGGAGTTGTTCTCCCACAAGAACCACTCGGCTGATCCTTCTTCAATATGCCCTTCACCAACATGCAGTGTTTCCTTGATTGAATTAGCTCTCACACCAATATTTGCGTCTAGAGCCTTTGCATTGAGGGCTATCTGAAAACGGCTGTGGCGCTGAAGTTGCCTGTGAATCTGGAGTTGGTGGCATGTGAAACCCGCATGTGGAGCATTCGTTTGTGTGGGATGCTGACCAAGCTTCATTTCAGTCCTAGGCACACAAAGGGCACTAAGCATAGAGTGTGAAAACTGAGTTTCCTTGAGAGCTGCTTGGAAGCCTGATGGTGTGTGAAGTTAGGGAGGCAAATGGAGTTGTTCTCCCACAAGAACCACTCGGCTGATCCTTCTTCAATATGCCCTTCACCAACATGCAGTGTTTCCTTGATTGAATTAGCTCTCACACCAATATTTGCGTCTAGAGCCTTTGCATTGAGGGCTATCTGAAAACGGCTGTGGCGCTGAAGTTGCCTGTGAATGTGGAGTTGGTGGCATGTGAAACCCGCATGTGGAGCATTCGTTTGTGTGGGATGCTCTACCAGGTTCATTCCTAGATAATGCACACAAAGGGCACTAAGCATAGAGTGTGAAAACTGAGTTTCCTTGAGAGCTGCTTGGAAGCCTGATGGTGTGTGAATTTAGTGAGCCAAATGGAGTTGTTCTCCCACAAGAACTACTCGGCTGATCCTTCTTCAATATGCCCTTCACCAGCATGCAGTGTTTCCTTGATTGAATTAGCTCTCACACCAATATTTGCGTCTAGAGCCTTTGCATTGAGGGCTATCTGAAAACGGCTGTGGCGCTGAAGTTGCCTGTGAATGTGGAGTTGGTGGCATGTGAAACCCGCATGTGGAGCATTCGTTTGTGTGGGATGCTCTACCAGGTTCATTCCTAGATAATGCACTCAAAGGGCACTAAGCATAGAGTGTGAAAACTGAGTTTCCTTGAGAGCTGCTTGGAAGCCTGATGGTGTGTGAAGTTAGTGAGCCAAATGGAGTTGTTCTCCCACAAGAACCACTCGGCTGATCCTTCTTCAATATGCCCTTCACCAACATGCAGTGTTTCCTTGATTGAATTAGCTCTCACACCAATATTTGCGTCTAGAGCCTTTGCATTGAGGGCTATCTGAAAACGGCTGTGGCGCTGAAGTTGCCTGTGAATGTGGAGTTGGTGGCATGTGAAACCCGCATGTGAAGCATTCGTTTGTGTGGGATGCTCTACCAGGTTCTTTCCTAGATAATGCACTCAAAGGGCACTAAGCATAGAGTGTGAAAACTGAGTTTCCTAGGAGTGCTATTGCTGGATCATACGGTATGTTGAATTTGAGTTGTTTGAATATTCTCCATACTGATTTCCATAGAGGCTGTACCAGCCTGCAGCCCCACCAGCAGTGGAGTAGGGTTCCCTTTTCCCCGCAACCTCGCCACCAATGTCGTTGGTGCTTTCATTCATGTGGGCCAGTCTTATTGGCGTTAGGTGGTACCTCATTGATGTTTTAATTTGGATTTCCCTTATTACCAGGGAACTTGAGCATTTTTCCATATGCTTATTTGCCATTTGGGTTTGTTCCTTTGTGAAATGTTTGCCCATTTCCCGTACCCATTTCTTGAGTGGCTTGTTTGTTTTGACATTTTGGTTGTTTTGTAGCTCTTTGTATATTCTGGAGATCAGCCCTCTATCACCTATGTCGTGTGCGAAGATCTTCTCCCATTCTGTGGGTTGCCTTTTTACTTTGTTGATTGTTTCTCTAGCTGTACAGAAGCTTCTTAGTTTGATGAGGTCCCAATTGTTTATTTTGGTCTCGATTTCTACTGCATCTGGAGTCTTTTTTAGGAAGTGAGGGCCTACCCCTAAGTGTTCCAGTGCACTTGTTCTATGAGAAACCAACATGCACTCCTATGTTCATAGCAGCACAATCAGTAATTGCAAAAACATGGAAACAACCAAAATGCCCATCAACAGAGGATTGGATAAGAAAGCTATGGTTCATCTACTCCATGGAATACTACTCAGCTATTAAAAAAAACAAAATGCAGTTCTTTGTGGCCAAATGGGCCAAACTGGAAACCATAATGCTAAGGGAAATGAGCCAATCCCAAAAGGTTAAATACCACATGTTTGCCTTAATTTAAGATGATATGATGTTATGTATAACATGTTATGTTTTGAATGTTATATGTTGTGTATAAACTAAAATTGAAGTATAGGTGAGGTGGTCACAGAAGGTGGCCGGGAACTCGCATTTACTTTTAACATATTGATTACTCATTACTATGTCAATTAATTCCATAATGATGTAAATTTTTGCTGATGGTATGTTGGAGCTTTCAATTGACTGGGATGATACTCTGCTGGCTCTGTCTTCAGACCAGAGAGGGTATACCTAAGAAGCCGTTGAACTTGACTGGACAATAAGATACTGGACTCTATGTTTGGTATACGCTTGCAATGGGGAAATCTCAACTGAACTTGAGCTGCGGTTATGCAACAAGGTGGAGGAATCCACCATGGCGGGAGGATTTGGGGAGGGGTGGGGAGAACCCAAGTATCTATGTAACTGTGTCACATAATACAATGTAACTACTGAAGTTAAATAATAAATAATTAAAAAAAAATGTGTGTTAACCAAAAAAAAAAAAAGAAAAAAAAGAAAACTGAGTTTCCTTGAGAGCTGCTTGGAAGCCTGATGGTGTGTGAAGTTAGTGAGCCAAATGGAGTTGTTCTCCCACAAGAACCACTCGGCTGATCCTTCTTCAATATGCCCTTGACCAACATGCAGTGTTTCCTTGATTGAATTAGCTCTCACACCAATATTTGCGTCTAGAGCCTTTGCATTGAGGGCTATCTGAAAACGGCTGTGGCGCTGAAGTTGCCTGTGAATGTGGAGTTGGTGGCATGTGAAACCCGCATGTGGAGCATTCGTTTGTGTGGGATGCTCTACCAGGTTCATTCCTAGATAATGCACTCAAAGGGCACTAAGCATAGAGTGTGAAAACTGAGTTTCCTTGAGAGCTGCTTGGAAGCCTGATGGTGTGTGAAGTTAGTGAGCCAAATGGAGTTGTTCTCCCACAAGAACCACTCGGCTGATCCTTCTTCAATATGCCCTTCACCAACATGCAGTGTTTCCTTGATTGAATTAGCTCTCACAACAATATTTGCGTCTAGAGCCTTTGCATTGAGGGCTATCTGAAAACAGCTGTGGCGCTGAAGTTGCCTGTGAATGTGGAGTTGGTGGCATGTGAAACCCGCATGTGAAGCATTCGTTTGTGTGGGATGCTCTACCAGGTTCTTTCCTAGATAATGCACTCAAAGGGCACTAAGCATAGAGTGTGAAAACTGAGTTTCCTAGGAGTGCTATTGCTGGATCATACGGTATGTTGAATTTGAGTTGTTTGAATATTCTCCATACTGATTTCCATAGAGGCTGTACCAGCCTGCAGCCCCACCAGCAGTGGAGTAGGGTTCCCTTTTCCCCGCAACCTCGCCAACAAGTGTCGTTGGTGCTTTCATTCATGTGGGCCAGTCTTATTGGCGTTAGGTGGTACCTCATTGATGTTTTAATTTGGATTTCCCTTATTACCAGGGAACTTGAGCATTTTTTCATATGCTTATTTGCCATTTGGGTTTGTTCCTTTGTGAAATGTTTGCCCATTTCCCGTACCCATTTCTTGAGTGGCTTGTTTGTTTTGACATTTTGGTTGTTTTGTAGCTCTTTGTATATTCTGGAGATCAGCCCTCTATCACCTATGTCGTGTGCGAAGATCTTCTCCCATTCTGTGGGTTGCCTTTTTACTTTGTTGATTGTTTCTCTAGCTGTACAGAAGCTTCTTAGTTTGATGAGGTCCCAATTGTTTATTTTGGTCTCGATTTCTACTGCATCTGGAGTCTTTTTTAGGAAGTGAGGGCCTACCCCTAAGTGTTCCAGTGCACTTGTTCTATGAGAAACCAACATGCACTCCTATGTTCATAGCAGCACAATCAGTAATTGCAAAAACATGGAAACAACCAAAATGCCCATCAACAGAGGATTGGATAAGAAAGCTATGGTTCATCTACTCCATGGAATACTACTCAGCTATTAAAAAAAACAAAATGCAGTTCTTTGTGGCCAAATGGGCCAAACTGGAAACCATAATGCTAAGGGAAATGAGCCAATCCCAAAAGGTTAAATACCACATGTTTGCCTTAATTTAAGATGATATGATGTTATGTATAACATGTTATGTTTTGAATGTTATATGTTGTGTATAAACTAAAATTGAAGTATAGGTGAGGTGGTCACAGAAGGTGGCCGGGAACTCGCATTTACTTTTAACATATTGATTACTCATTACTATGTCAATTAATTCCATAATGATGTAAATTTTTGCTGATGGTATGTTGGAGCTTTCAATTGACTGGGATGATACTCTGCTGGCTCTGTCTTCAGACCAGAGAGGGTATACCTAAGAAGCCGTTGAACTTGACTGGACAATAAGATACTGGACTCTATGTTTGGTATATGCTTGCAATGGGGAAATCTCAACTGAACTTGAGCTGCGGTTATGCAACAAGGTGGAGGAATCCACCATGGCGGGAGGATTTGGGGAGGGGTGGGGAGAACCCAAGTATCTATGTAACTGTGTCACATAATACAATGTAATTACTGAAGTTAAATAATAAATAATTAAAAAAAAAAAGATGTGTGTTAACCAAAAAAAAAAAAAAAAAAAAAGAAAACTGAGTTTCCTTGAGAGCTGCTTGGAAGCCTGATGGTGTGTGAAGTTAGTGAGCCAAATGGAGTTGTTCTCCCACAAGAACCACTCGGCTGATCCTTCTTCAATATGCCCTTCACCAACATGCAGTGTTTCCTTGATTGAATTAGCTCTCACACCAATATTTGCGTCTAGAGCCTTTGCATTGAGGGCTATCTGAAAACGGCTGTGGCGCTGAAGTTGCCTGTGAATGTGGAGTTGGTGGCATGTGAAACCCGCATGTGGAGCATTCGTTTGTGTGGGATGCTGACCAAGCTTCATTTCAGTCCTAGGCACACAAAGGGCACTAAGCATAGAGTGTGAAAACTGAGTTTCCTTGAGAGCTGCTTGGAAGCCTGATGGTGTGTGAAGTTAGTGAGCCAAATGGAGTTGTTCTCCCACAAGAACCACTCGGCTGATCCTTCTTCAATATGCCCTTGACCAACATGCAGTGTTTCCTTGATTGAATTAGCTCTCACACCAATATTTGCCTCTAGAGCCTTTGCATTGAGGGCTATCTGAAAACGGCTGTGGCGCTGAAGTTGCCTGTGAATGTGGAGTTGGTGGCATGTGAAACCCGCATGTGGAGCATTCGTTTGTGTGGGATGCTCTACCAGGTTCATTCCTAGATAATGCACTCAAAGGGCACTAAGCATAGAGTGTGGAAACTGAGTTTCCTTGAGAGCTGCTTGGAAGCCTGATGGTGTGTGAAGTTAGTGAGCCAAATGGAGTTGTTCTCCCACAAGAACCACTCGGCTGATCCTTCTTCAATATGCCCTTCACCAACATGCAGTGTTTCCTTGATTGAATTACCTCTCACACAAATATTTGCGTCCAGAGCCTTTGCATTGAGGGCTATCTGAAAACGGCTGTGGCGCTGATGTTGCCTGTGAATGTGGAGTTGGTGGCATGTGAAACCCGCATGTGGAGCATTCGTTTGTGTGTGATGCTCTACCAGGTTCATTTCAGTCCTAGCCATGCAAAGGGCACTAAGCATAGAGTGTGAAAACTGAGTTTCCTTGAGAGCTGCTTGGAAGCCTGATGGTGTGTGAAGTTAGGGAGCCAAATGGAGTTGTTCTCCCACAAGAACCACTCGGCTGATCCTTCTTCAATATGCCCTTCACCAACATGCAGTGTTTCCTTGATTGAATTAGCTCTCACACCAATATTTGCGTCTAGAGCCTTTGCATTGAGGGCTATCTGAAAACGGCTGTGGCGCTGAAGTTGCCTGTGAATGTGGAGTTGGTGGCATGTGAAACCCGCATGTGGAGCATTCGTTTGTGTGGGATGCTGACCAAGCTTCATTTCAGTCCTAGGCACACAAAGGGCACTAAGCATAGAGTGTGAAAACTGAGTTTCCTTGAGAGCTGCTTGGAAGCCTGATGGTGTGTGAAGTTAGTGAGCCAAATGGAATTGTTCTCCCACAAGAACCACTCGGCTGATCCTTCTTCAATATGCCCTTCACCAACATGCAGTGTTTCCTTGATTGAATTAGCTCTCACACCAATATTTGCGTCTAGAGCCTTTGCATTGAGGGCTATCTGAAAACGGCTGTGGCGCTGAAGTTGCCTGTGAATGTGGATTTGGTGGCATGTGAAACCCGCATGTGGAGCATTCGTTTGTGTGGGATGCTCTACCAGGTTCATTCCTAGATAATGCACTCAAAGGGCACTAAGCATAGAGTGTGAAAACTGAGTTTCCTTGAGAGCTGCTTGGAAGCCTGATGGTGTGTGAAGTTAGGGAGCCAAATGGAGTTGTTCTCCCACAAGAACCACTCGGCTGATCCTTCTTCAATATGCCCTTCACCAACATGCAGTGTTTCCTTGATTGAATTAGCTCTCACACCAATATTTGCGTCTAGAGCCTTTGCATTGAGGGCTATCTGAAAACGGCTGTGGCGCTGAAGTTGCCTGTGAATGTGGAGTTGGTGGCATGTGAAACCCGCATGTGGAGCATTCGTTTGTGTGGGATGCTGACCAAGCTTCATTTCAGTCCTAGGCACACAAAGGGCACTAAGCATAGAGTGTGAAAACTGAGTTTCCTTGAGAGCTGCTTGGAAGCCTGATGGTGTGTGAAGTTAGGGAGCCAAATGGAGTTGTTCTCCCACAAGAACCACTCGGCTGATCCTTCTTCAATATGCCCTTCACCAACATGCAGTGTTTCCTTGATTGAATTAGCTCTCACACCAATATTTGCGTCTAGAGCCTTTGCATTGAGGGCTATCTGAAAACGGCTGTGGCGCTGAAGTTGCCTGTGAATGTGGAGTTGGTGGCATGTGAAACCCGCATGTGGAGCATTCGTTTGTGTGGGATGCTCTACCAGGTTCATTCCTAGATAATGCACTCAAAGGGCACTAAGCATAGAGTGTGAAAACTGAGTTTCCTTGAGAGCTGCTTGGAAGCCTGATGGTGTGTGAAGTTAGTGAGCCAAATGGAGTTGTTCTCCCACAAGAACCACTCGGCTGATCCTTCTTCAATATGCCCTTCACCAACATGCAGTGTTTCCTTGATTGAATTAGCTCTCACACCAATATTTGCGTCTAGAGCCTTTGCATTGAGGGCTATCTGAAAACGGCTGTGGCGCTGAAGTTGCCTGTGAATGTGGATTTGGTGGCATGTGAAACCCGCATGTGAAGCACTCGTTTGTGTGGGATGCTCTACCAGGTTCATTCCTAGATAATGCACTCAAAGGGCACTAAGCATAGAGTGTGAAAACTGAGTTTCCTTGAGAGCTGCTTGGAAGCCTGATGGTGTGTGAAGTTAGTGAGCCAAATGGAGTTGTTCTCCCACAAGAACCACTCGGCTGATCCTTCTTCAATATGCCCTTCACCAACATGCAGTGTTTCCTTGATTGAATTAGCTCTCACACCAATATTTGCGTCTAGAGCCTTTGCATTGAGGGCTTTCTGAAAATGGCTGTGGCGCTGAAGTTGCCTATGAATGTGGAGTTGGTGGCATGTGAAACCCGCATGTGGAGCATTCGTTTGTGTGGGATGCTCTACCAGGTTCATTCCTAGATAATGCACTCAAAGGGCACTAAGCATAGAGTGTGAAAACTGAGTTTCCTTGAGAGCTGCTTGGAAGCCTGATGGTGTGTGAAGTTAGTGAGCCAAATGGAGTTATTCTCCCACAAGAACCACTCGGCTGATCCTTCTTCAATATGCCCTTCACCAACATGCAGTGTTTCCTTGATTGAATTAGCTCTCACACCAATATTTGCGTCTAGAGCCTTTGCATTGAGGGCTATCTGAAAACGGCTGTGGCGCTGAAGTTGCCTGTGAATGTGGAGTTGGTGGCATGTGAAACCCGCATGTGGAGCATTCGTTTGTGTGGGATGCTCTACCAGGTTCATTCCTAGATAATGCACTCAAAGGGCACTAAGCATAGAGTGTGAAAACTGAGTTTCCTTGAGAGCTGCTTGGAAGCCTGATGGTGTGTGAAGTTAGTGAGCCAAATGGAGTTGTTCTCCCACAAGAACCACTCTGCTGATCCTTCTTCAATATGCCCTTCACCAACATGCAGTGTTTCCTTGATTGAATTAGCTCTCACACCAATATTTGTGTCTAGAGCCTTTGCATTGAGGGCTATCTGAAAACGGCTGTGGCGCTGAAGTTGCCTGTGAATGTGGAGTTGGTGGCATGTGAAACCCGCATGTGGAGCATTCGTTTGTGTGGGATGCTCTACCAGGTTCATTCCTAGATAATGCACTCAAAGGGCACTAAGCATAGAGTGTGAAAACTGAGTTTCCTTGAGAGCTGCTTGGAAGCCTGATGGTGTGTGAAGTTAGTGAGCCAAATGGAGTTGTTCTCCCACAAGAACCACTCGGCTGATCCTTCTTCAATATGCCCTTCACCAACATGCAGTGTTTCCTTGATTGAATTAGCTCTCACACCAATATTTGCGTCTAGAGCCTTTGCATTGAGGGCTATCTGAAAACGGCTGTGGCGCTGAAGTTGCCTGTGAATGTGGAGTTGGTGGCATGTGAAACCCGCATGTGGAGCATTCGTTTGTGTGGGATGCTGACCAAGCTTCATTTCAGTCCTAGGCACACAAAGGGCACTAAGCATAGAGTGTGAAAACTGAGTTTCCTTGAGAGCTGCTTGGAAGCCTGATGGTGTGTGAAGTTAGGGAGCCAAATGGAGTTGTTCTCCCACAAGAACCACTCGGCTGATCCTTCTTCAATATGCCCTTCACCAACATGCAGTGTTTCCTTGATTGAATTAGCTCTCACACCAATATTTGCGTCTAGAGCCTTTGCATTGAGGGCTATCTGAAAACGGCTGTGGCGCTGAAGTTGCCTGTGAATCTGGAGTTGGTGGCATGTGAAACCCGCATGTGGAGCATTCGTTTGTGTGGGATGCTCTACCAGGTTCATTCCTAGATAATGCACTCAAAGGGCACTAAGCATAGAGTGTGAAAACTGAGTTTCCTTGAGAGCTGCTTGGAAGCCTGATGGTGTGTGAAGTTAGTGAGCCAAATGGAGTTGTTCTCCCACAAGAACCACTCGGCTGATCCTTCTTCAATATGCCCTTCACCAACATGCAGTGTTTCCTTGATTGAATTAGCTCTCACACCAATATTTGCGTCTAGAGCCTTTGCATTGAGGGCTATCTGAAAACGGCTGTGGCGCTGAAGTTGCCTGTGAATGTGGAGTTGGTGGCATGTGAAACCCGCATGTGGAGCATTCGTTTGTGTGGGATGCTCTACCAGGTTCATTCCTAGATAATGCACTCAAAGGGCACTAAGCATAGAGTGTGGAAACTGAGTTTCCTTGAGAGCTGCTTGGAAGCCTGATGGTGTGTGAAGTTAGTGAGCCAAATGGAGTTGTTCTCCCACAAGAACCACTCAGCTGATCCTTCTTCAATATGCCCTTCACCAACATGCAGTGTTTCCTTGATTGAATTAGCTCTCACACCAATATTTGCGTCTAGAGCCTTTGCATTGAGGGCTATCTGAAAACGGCTGTGGCGCTGAAGTTGCCTGTGAATGTGGAGTTGGTGGCATGTGAAACCCGCATGTGGAGCATTCGTTTGTGTGGGATGCTGACCAAGCTTCATTTCAGTCCTAGCCACACAAAGAGCACTAAGCATAGAGTGTGAAAACTGAGTTTCCTTGAGAGCTGCTTGGAAGCCTGATGGTGTGTGAAGTTAGGGAGCCAAATGGAGTTGTTCTCCCACAAGAACCACTCGGCTGATCCTTCTTCAATATGCCCTTCACCAACATGCAGTGTTTCCTTGATTGAATTAGCTCTCACACCAATATTTGCGTCTAGAGCCTTTGCATTGAGGGCTATCTGAAAACAGCTGTGGCGCTGAAGTTGCCTGTGAATGTGGAGTTGGTGGCATGTGAAACCCGCATGTGGAGCATTCGTTTGTGTGGGATGCTCTACCAGGTTCATTTCAGTCCTAGCCATGCAAAGGGCACTAAGCATAGAGTGTGAAAACTGAGTTTCCTTGAGAGCTGCTTGGAAGCCTGATGGTGTGTGAAGTTAGGGAGCCAAATGGAGTTGTTCTCCCACAAGAACCACTCGGCTGATCCTTCTTCAATATGCCCTTCACCAACATGCAGTGTTTCCTTGATTGAATTAGCTCTCACACCAATATTTGCGTCTAGAGCCTTTGCATTGAGGGCTATCTGAAAACGGCTGTGGCGCTGAAGTTGCCTGTGAATGTGGAGTTGGTGGCATGTGAAACCCGCATGTGGAGCATTCGTTTGTGTGGAATGCTTTACCAGGTTCATTCCTAGATAATGCACTCAAAGGGCACTAAGCATAGAGTGTGAAAACTGAGTTTCCTTGAGAGCTGCTTGGAAGCCTGATGGTGTGTGAAGTTAGTGAGCCAAATGGAGTTGTTCTCCCACAAGAACCACTCGGCTGATCCTTCTTCAATATGCCCTTCACCAACATGCAGTGTTTCCTTGATTGAATTAGCTCTCACACCAATATTTGCGTCTAGAGCCTTTGCATTGAGGGCTATCTGAAAACGGCTGTGGCGCTGAAGTTGCCTGTGAATGTGGAGTTGGTGGCATGTGAAACCCGCATGTGGAGCATTCGTTTGTGTGGGATGCTGACCAAGCTTCATTTCAGTCCTAGGCACACAAAGGGCACTAAGCATAGAGTGTGAAAACTGAGTTTCCTTGAGAGCTGCTTGGAAGCCTGATGGTGTGTGAAGTTAGGGAGCCAAATGGAGTTGTTCTCCCACAAGAACCACTCGGCTGATCCTTCTTCAATATGCCCTTCACCAACATGCAGTGTTTCCTTGATTGAATTAGCTCTCACACCAATATTTGCGTCTAGAGCCTTTGCATTGAGGGCTATCTGAAAACGGCTGTGGCGCTGAAGTTGCCTGTGAATGTGGAGTTGGTGGCATGTGAAACCCGCATGTGGAGCATTCGTTTGTGTGGGATGCTCTACCAGGTTCATTCCTAGATAATGCACTCAAAGGGCACTAAGCATAGAGTGTGAAAACTGAGTTTCCTTGAGAGCTGCTTGGAAGCCTGATGGTGTGTGAAGTTAGGGAGCCAAATGGAGTTGTTCTCCCACAAGAACCACTCGGCTGATCCTTCTTCAATATGCCCTTCACCAACATGCAGTGTTTCCTTGATTGAATTAGCTCTCACACCAATATTTGCGTCTAGAGCCTTTGCATTGAGGGCTATCTGAAAACGGCTGTGGCGCTGAAGTTGCCTGTGAATGTGGATTTGGTGGCATGTGAAACCCGCATGTGGAGCATTCGTTTGTGTGGGATGCTCTACCAGGTTCATTCCTAGATAATGCACTCAAAGGGCACTAAGCATAGAGTGTGGAAACTGAGATTCCTTGAGAGCTGCTTGGAAGCCTGATGGTGTGTGAAGTTAGTGAGCCAAATGGAGTTGTTCTCCCACAAGAACCACTCAGCTGATCCTTCTTCAATATGCCCTTCACCAACATGCAGTGTTTCCTTGATTGAATTAGCTCTCACACCAATATTTGCGTCTAGAGCCTTTGCATTGAGGGCTATCTGAAAACGGCTGTGGCGCTGAAGTTGCCTGTGAATGTGGAGTTGGTGGCATGTGAAACCCGCATGTGGAGCATTCGTTTGTGTGGGATGCTGACCAAGCTTCATTTCAGTCCTAGCCACACAAAGAGCACTAAGCATAGAGTGTGAAAACTGAGTTTCCTTGAGAGCTGCTTGGAAGCCTGATGGTGTGTGAAGTTAGGGAGCCAAATGGAGTTGTTCTCCCACAAGAACCACTCGGCTGATCCTTCTTCAATATGCCCTTCACCAACATGCAGTGTTTCCTTGATTGAATTAGCTCTCACACCAATATTTGCGTCTAGAGCCTTTGCATTGAGGGCTATCTGAAAACAGCTGTGGCGCTGAAGTTGCCTGTGAATGTGGAGTTGGTGGCATGTGAAACCCGCATGTGGAGCATTCGTTTGTGTGGGATGCTCTACCAGGTTCATTTCAGTCCTAGCCATGCAAAGGGCACTAAGCATAGAGTGTGAAAACTGAGTTTCCTTGAGAGCTGCTTGGAAGCCTGATGGTGTGTGAAGTTAGGGAGCCAAATGGAGTTGTTCTCCCACAAGAACCACTCGGCTGATCCTTCTTCAATATGCCCTTCACCAACATGCAGTGTTTCCTTGATTGAATTAGCTCTCACACCAATATTTGCGTCTAGAGCCTTTGCATTGAGGGCTATCTGAAAACGGCTGTGGCGCTGAAGTTGCCTGTGAATGTGGAGTTGGTGGCATGTGAAACCCGCATGTGGAGCATTCGTTTGTGTGGGATGCTTTACCAGGTTCATTCCTAGATAATGCACTCAAAGGGCACTAAGCATAGAGTGTGAAAACTGAGTTTCCTTGAGAGCTGCTTGGAAGCCTGATGGTGTGTGAAGTTAGTGAGCCAAATGGAGTTGTTCTCCCACAAGAACCACTCGGCTGATCCTTCTTCAATATGCCCTTCACCAACATGCAGTGTTTCCTTGATTGAATTAGCTCCCACACCAATATTTGCGTCTAGAGCCTTTGCATTGAGGGCTATCTGAAAACGGCTGTGGCGCTGAAGTTGCCTGTGAATGTGGAGTTGGTGGCATGTGAAACCCGCATGTGGAGCATTCGTTTGTGTGGGATGCTGACCAAGCTTCATTTCAGTCCTAGGCACACAAAGGGCACTAAGCATAGAGTGTGAAAACTGAGTTTCCTTGAGAGCTGCTTGGAAGCCTGATGGTGTGTGAAGTTAGGGAGCCAAATGGAGTTGTTCTCCCACAAGAACCACTCGGCTGATCCTTCTTCAATATGCCCTTCACCAACATGCAGTGTTTCCTTGATTGAATTAGCTCTCACACCAATATTTGCGTCTAGAGCCTTTGCATTGAGGGCTATCTGAAAACGGCTGTGGCGCTGAAGTTGCCTGTGAATGTGGAGTTGGTGGCATGTGAAACCCGCATGTGGAGCATTCGTTTGTGTGGGATGCTCTACCAGGTTCATTCCTAGATAATGCACTCAAAGGGCACTAAGCATAGAGTGTGAAAACTGAGTTTCCTTGAGAGCTGCTTGGAAGCCTGATGGTGTGTGAAGTTAGGGAGCCAAATGGAGTTGTTCTCCCACAAGAACCACTCGGCTGATCCTTCTTCAATATGCCCTTCACCAACATGCAGTGTTTCCTTGATTGAATTAGCTCTCACACCAATATTTGCGTCTAGAGCCTTTGCATTGAGGGCTATCTGAAAACGGCTGTGGGGCTGAATTTGCCTGTGAATGTGGAGTTGGTGGCATGTGAAACCCGCATGTGGAGCATTCGTTTGTGTGGGATGCTGACCAAGCTTCATTTCAGTCCTAGCCACACAAAGAGCACTAAGCATAGAGTGTGAAAACTGAGTTTCCTTGAGAGCTG
Source organism: Ochotona princeps (assembly GCF_030435755.1). Lineage (NCBI taxonomy): Eukaryota > Metazoa > Chordata > Mammalia > Lagomorpha > Ochotonidae > Ochotona > Ochotona princeps. The sequence goes on along the minus strand of NW_026697087.1, from coordinate 50,627 downwards.
CTTGGAAGCCTGATGGTGTGTGAAGTTAGTGAGCCAAATGGAGTTGTTCTCCCACAAGAACCACTCGGCTGATCCTTCTTCAATATGCCCTTCACCAACATGCAGTGTTTCCTTGATTGAATTAGCTCTCACACCAATATTTGCGTCTAGAGCCTTTGCATTGAGGGCTCTCTGAAAACGGCTGTGGCGCTGAAGTTGCCTGTGAATGTGGAGTTGGTGGCATGGGAAACCCGCATGTGGAGCATTCGTTTATGTGGGATGCTCTACCAGGTTCATTCCTAGATAATGCACTCAAAGGGCACTAAGCATAGAGTGTGAAAACTGAGTTTCCTTGAGAGCTGCTTGGAAGCCTGATGGTGTGTGAAGTTAGTGAGCCAAATGGAGTTGTTCTCCCACAAGAACCACTCGGCTGATCCTTCTTCAATATGCCCTTCACCAACATGCAGTGTTTCCTTGATTGAATTAGTTCTCACACCAATATTTGCGTCTAGAGCCTTTGCATTGAGGGCTATCTGAAAACGGCTGTGGCGCTGAAGTTGCCTGTGAATGTGGAGTTGGTGGCATGTGAAACCCGCATGTGGAGCATTCGTTTGTGTGGGATGCTCTACCAGGTTCATTCCTAGATAATGCACTCAAAGGGCACTAAGCATAGAGTGTGAAAACTGAGTTTCCTTGAGAGCTGCTTGGAAGCCTGATGGTGTGTGAAGTTAGTGAGCCAAATGGAGTTGTTCTCCCACAAGAACCACTCGGCTGATCCTTCTTCAATATGCCCTTCACTAACCATGCAGTGTTTCCTTGATTGAATTAGCTCTCACACCAATATTTGCGTCTAGAGCCTTTGCATTGAGGGCTATCTGAAAACGGCTGTGGCGCTGAAGTTGCCTGTCAATGTGGAGTTGGTGGCATGTGAAACCCGCATGTGGGGCATTCGTTTGTGTGGGATGCTCTACCAGGTTCATTCCTAGATAATGCACTCAAAGGGCACTAAGCATAGAGTGTGAAAACTGAGTTTCCTTGAGAGCTGCTTGGAAGCCTGATGGTGTGTGAAGTTAGTGAGCCAAATGGAGTTGTTCTCCCACAAGAACCACTCGGCTGATCCTTCTTCAATATGCCCTTCACCAACATGCAGTGTTTCCTTGATTGAATTAGCTCTCACACCAATATTTGCGTCTAGAGCCTTTGCATTGAGGGCTATCTGAAAACGGCTGTGGCGCTGAAGTTGCCTGTGAATGTGGAGTTGGTGGCATGTGAAACCCGCATGTGGAGCATTCGTTTGTGTGGGATGCTCTACCAGGTTCATTCCTAGATAATGCACTCAAAGGGCACTAAGCATAGAGTGTGAAAACTGAGTTTCCTTGAGAGCTGCTTGGAAGCCTGATGCTGTGTGAAGTTAGTGAGCCAAATGGAGTTGTTCTCCCACAAGAACCACTCGGCTGATCCTTCTTCAATATGCCCTTCACCAACATGCAGTGTTTCCTTGATTGAATTAGCTCTCACACCAATATTTGCGTCTAGAGCCTTTGCATTGAGGGCTATCTGAAAACTGCTGTGGCGCTGAAGTTGCCTGTGAATGTGGAGTTGGTGGCATGTGAAACCCGCATGTGGAGCATTCGTTTGTGTGGGATGCTCTACCAGGTTCATTCCTAGATAATGCACTCAAAGGGCACTAAACATAGAGTGTGAAAACTGAGTTTCCTTGAGAGCTGCTTGGAAGCCTGATGGTGTGTGAAGTTAGAGAGCCAAATGGAGTTGTTCTCCCACAAGAACCACTCGGCTGATCCTTCTTCAATATGCCCTTCACCAACATGCAGTGTTTCCTTGATTGAATTAGCTCTCACACCAATATTTGCGTCTAGAGCCTTTGCTTTGAGGGCTATCTGAAAACGGCTGTGGCGCTGAAGTTGCCTGTCAATGTGGAGTTGGTGGCATGTGAAACCCGCATGTGGAGCATTCGTTTGTGTGGGATGCTCTACCAGGTTCATTCCTAGATAATGCACTCAAAGGGCACTAAACATAGAGTGTGAAAACTGAGTTTCCTTGAGAGCTGCTTGGAAGCCTGATGGTGTGTGAAGTTAGTGAGCCAAATGGAGTTGTTCTCCCACAAGAACCACTCGGCTGATCCTTCTTCAATATGCCCTTCACCAACATGCAGTGTTTCCTTGATTGAATTAGCTCTCACACCAATATTTGCGTCTAGAGCCTTTGCATTGAGGGCTATCTGAAAACGGCTGTGGCGCTGAAGTTGCCTGTGAATGTGGAGTTGGTGGCATGTGAAACCCGCATGTGGAGCATTCGTTTGTGTGGGATGCTCTACCAGGTTCATTCCTAGATAATGCACTCAAAGGGCACTAAGCATAGAGTGTGAAAACTGAGTTTCCTTGAGAGCTGCTTGGAAGCCTGATGCTGTGTGAAGTTAGTGAGCCAAATGGAGTTGTTCTCCCACAAGAACCACTCGGCTGATCCTTCTTCAATATGCCCTTCACTAACCATGCAGTGTTTCCTTGATTGAATTAGCTCTCACACCAATATTTGCGTCTAGAGCCTTTGCATTGAGGGCTATCTGAAACGGCTGTGGCGCTGAAGTTGCCTGTGAATGTGGAGTTGGTGGCATGTGAAACCCGCATGTGGAGCATTCGTTTGTGTGGGATGCTCTACCAGGTTCATTCCTAGATAATGCACTCAAAGGGCACTAAACATAGAGTGTGAAAACTGAGTTTCCTTGAGAGCTGCTTGGAAGCCTGATGGTGTGTGAAGTTAGTGAGCCAAATGGAGTTGTTCTCCCACAAGAACCACTCGGCTGATCCTTCTTCAATATGCCCTTCACCAACATGCAGTGTTTCCTTGATTGAATTAGCTCTCACACCAATATTTGCGTCTAGAGCCTTTGCTTTGAGGGCTATCTGCAAACGGCTGTGGCGCTGAAGTTGCCTGTGAATGTGGAGTTGGTGGCATGTGAAACCCGCATGTGGAGCATTCGTTTGTGTGGTATGCTCTACCAGGTTCATTCCTAGATAATGCACTCAAAGGGCACTAAGCATAGAGTGTGAAAACTGAGTTTCCTTGAGAGCTGCTTGGAAGCCTGATGCTGTGTGAAGTTAGTGAGCCAAATGGAGTTGTTCTCCCACAAGAACCACTCGGCTGATCCTTCTTCAATATGCCCTTCACCAACATGCAGTGTTTCCTTGATTGAATTAGCTCTCACACCAATATTTGCGTCTAGAGCCTTTGCATTGAGGGCTATCTGAAAACGGCTGTGGCGCTGAAGTTGCCTGTGAATGTGGAGTTGGTGGCATGTGAAACCCGCATGTGGAGCATTCGTTTGTGTGGGATGCTGACCAAGCTTCATTTCAGTCCTAGCCACACAAAGGGCACTAAGCATAGAGTGTGAAAACTGAGTTTCCTTGAGAGCTGCTTGCAAGCCTGATGGTGTGTGAGGTTAGGGAGCCAAATGGTGTTGTTCTCCCACAAGAACCACTCGGCTGATCCTTCTTCAATATGCCCTTCACCAACATGCAGTGTTTCCTTGATTGAATTAGCTCTCACACCAATATTTGCGTCTAGAGCCTTTGCATTGAGGGCTATCTGAAAACGGCTGTGGCGCTGAAGTTGCCTGTGAATGTGGAGTTGGTGGCATGTGAAACCCGCATGTGGAGCATTCGTTTGTGTGGGATACTCTACCAGGTTCATTCCTAGATAATGCACTCAAAGGGCACTAAGCATAGAGTGTGAAAACTGAGTTTCCTTGAGAGCTGCTTGGAAGCCTGATGGTGTGTGAAGTTAGTGAGCCAAATGGAGTTGTTCTCCCACAAGAACCACTCGGCTGATCCGTCTTCAATATGCCCTTCACCAACATGCAGTGTTTCCTTGATTGAATTAGCTCTCACACCAATATTTGCGTCTAGAGCCTTTGCATTGAGGACTATCTGAAAACAGCTGTGGCGCTGAAGTTGCCTGTGAATGTGGAGTTGGTGGCATGTGAAACCCGCATGTGGAGCATTCGTTTGTGTGGGATGCTGACCAAGCTTCATTTCAGTCCTAGGCACACAAAGGGCACTAAGCATAGAGTGTGAAAACTGAGTTTCCTTGAGAGCTGCTTGGAAGCCTGATGGTGTGTGAAGTTAGGGAGCCAAATGGAGTTGTTCTCCCACAAGAACCACTCGGCTGATCCTTCTTCAATATGCCCTTGACCAACATGCAGTGTTTCCTTGATTGAATTAGCTCTCACACCAATATTTGCGTCTAGAGCCTTTGCATTGAGGGCTATCTGAAAACGGCTGTGGCGCTGAAGTTGCCTGTGAATGTGGAGTTGGTGGCATGTGAAACCCGCATGTGGAGCATTCGTTTGTGTGGGATGCTCTACCAGGTTCATTCCTAGATAATGCACTCAAAGGGCACTAAGCATAGAGTGTGAAAACTGAGTTTCCTTGAGAGCTGCTTGGAAGCCTGATGGTGTGTGAAGTTAGTGAGCCAAATGGAGTTGTTCTCCCACAAGAACCACTCTGCTGATCCTTCTTCAATATGCCCTTCACCAACATGCAGTGTTTCCTTGATTGAATTAGCTCTCACACCAATATTTGCGTCTAGAGCCTTTGCATTGAGGGCTATCTGAAAACGGCTGTGGCGCTGAAGTTGCCTGTGAATGTGGAGTTGGTGGCATGTGAAACCCGCATGTGAAGCATTCGTTTGTGTGGGATGCTCTACCAGGTTCATTCCTAGATAATGCACTCAAAGGGCACTAAGCATAGAGTGTGAAAACTGAGTTTCCTTGAGAGCTGCTTGGAAGCCTGATGGTGTGTGAAGTTAGGGAGCCAAATGGAGTTGTTCTCCCACAAGAACCACTCGGCTGATCCTTCTTCAATATGCCCTTCACCAACATGCAGTGTTTCCTTGATTGAATTAGCTCTCACACCAATATTTGCGTCTAGAGCCTTTGCATTGAGGGCTATCTGAAAACGGCTGTGGCGCTGAAGTTGCCTGTGAATGTGGAGTTGGTGGCATGTGAAACCCGCATGTGGAGCATTCGTTTGTGTGGGATGCTCTACCAGGTTCATTCCTAGATAATGCACTCAAAGGGCACTAAGCATAGAGTGTGAAAACTGAGTTTCCTTGAGAGCTGCTTGGAAGCCTGATGGTGTGTGAAGTTAGGGAGCCAAATGGAGTTGTTCTCCCACAAGAACCACTCGGCTGATCCTTCTTCAATATGCCCTTCACCAACATGCAGTGTTTCCTTGATTGAATTAGCTCTCACACCAATATTTGCGTCTAGAGCCTTTGCATTGAGGGCTATCTGAAAACGGCTGTGGCGCTGAAGTTGCCTGTGAATGTGGATTTGGTGGCATGTGAAACCCGCATGTGGAGCATTCGTTTGTGTGGGATGCTCTACCAGGTTCATTCCTAGATAATGCACTCAAAGGGCACTAAGCATAGAGTGTGGAAACTGAGATTCCTTGAGAGCTGCTTGGAAGCCTGATGGTGTGTGAAGTTAGTGAGCCAAATGGAGTTGTTCTCCCACAAGAACCACTCAGCTGATCCTTCTTCAATATGCCCTTCACCAACATGCAGTGTTTCCTTGATTGAATTAGCTCTCACACCAATATTTGCGTCTAGAGCCTTTGCATTGAGGGCTATCTGAAAACGGCTGTGGCGCTGAAGTTGCCTGTGAATGTGGAGTTGGTGGCATGTGAAACCCGCATGTGGAGCATTCGTTTGTGTGGGATGCTGACCAAGCTTCATTTCAGTCCTAGCCACACAAAGAGCACTAAGCATAGAGTGTGAAAACTGAGTTTCCTTGAGAGCTGCTTGGAAGCCTGATGGTGTGTGAAGTTAGTGAGCCAAATGGAGTTGTTCTCCCACAAGAACCACTCGGCTGATCCTTCTTCAATATGCCCTTCACCAACATGCAGTGTTTCCTTGATTGAATTAGCTCTCACACCAATATTTGCGTCTAGAGCCTTTGCATTGAGGGCTATCTGAAAACGGCTGTGGCGCTGAAGTTGCCTGTGAATGTGGAGTTGGTGGCATGTGAAACCCGCATGTGGAGCATTCGTTTGTGTGGGATGCTCTACCAGGTTCATTCCTAGATAATGCACTCAAAGGGCACTAAGCATAGAGTGTGAAAACTGAGTTTCCTTGAGAGCTGCTTGGAAGCCTGATGGTGTGTGAAGTTAGTGAGCCAAATGGAGTTGTTCTCCCACAAGAACCACTCGGCTGATCCTTCTTCAATATGCCCTTCACCAACATGCAGTGTTTCCTTGATTGAATTATCTCTCACACCAATATTTGCGTCTAGAGCCTTTGCATTGAGGGCTATCTGAAAACGGCTGTGGCGCTGAAGTTGCCTGTGAATGTGGATTTGGTGGCATGTGAAACCCGCATGTGGAGCATTCGTTTGTGTGGGATGCTGACCAAGCTTCATTTCAGTCCTAGGCACACATAGAGCACTAAGCATAGAGTGTGAAAACTGAGTTTCCTTGAGAACTGCTTGGAAGCCTGATGGTGTGTGAAGTTAGTGAGCCAAATGGAGTTGTTCTCCCACAAGAACCACTTGGCTGATCCTTCTTCAATATGCCCTTCACCAACATGCAGTGTTTCCTTGATTGAATTAGCTCTCACACCAATATTTGCGTCTAGAGCCTTTGCATTGAGGGCTATCTGAAAACGGCTGTGGCGCTGAAGTTGCCTGTGAATGTGGAGTTGGTGGCATGTGAAACCCGCATGTGGAGCATTCGTTTGTGTGGGATGCTCTACCAGGTTCATTCCTAGATAATGCACTCACAGGGCACTAAGCATAGAGTGTGAAAACTGAGTTTCCTTGAGAGCTGCTTGGAAGCCTGATGGTGTGTGAAGTTAGTGAGCCAAATGGAGTTGTTCTCCCACAAGAACCACTCGGCTGATCCTTCTTCAATATGCCCTTCACCAACATGCAGTGTTTCCTTGATTGAATTATCTCTCACACCAATATTTGCGTCTAGAGCCTTTGCATTGAGGGCTATCTGAAAACGGCTGTGGCGCTGAAGTTGCCTGTGAATGTGGAGTTGGTGGCATGTGAAACCCGCATGTGGAGCATTCGTTTGTGTGGGATGCTGACCAAGCTTCATTTCAGTCCTAGGCACACATAGAGCACTAAGCATAGAGTGTGAAAACTGAGTTTCCTTGAGAACTGCTTGGAAGCCTGATGGTGTGTGAAGTTAGTGAGCCAAATGGAGTTGTTCTCCCACAAGAACCACTTGGCTGATCCTTCTTCAATATGCCCTTCACCAACATGCAGTGTTTCCTTGATTGAATTAGCTCTCACACCAATATTTGCGTCTAGAGCCTTTGCATTGAGGGCTATCTGAAAACGGCTGTGGCGCTGAAGTTGCCTGTGAATGTGGAGTTGGTGGCATGTGAAACCCGCATGTGGAGCATTTGTTTGTGTGGGATGCTCTACCAGGTTCATTCCTAGATAATGCACTCACAGGGCACTAAGCATAGAGTGTGAAAACTGAGTTTCCTTGAGAGCTGCTTGGAAGCCTGATGGTGTGTGAAGTTAGTGAGCCAAATGGAGTTGTTCTCCCACAAGAACCACTCGGCTGATCCTTCTTCAATATGCCCTTCACCAACATGCAGTGTTTCCTTGATTGAATTAGCTCTCACACCAATATTTGCGTCTAGAGCCTTTGCATTGAGGGCTATCTGAAAACGGCTGTGGCACTGAAGTTGCCTGTGAATGTGGAGTTGGTGGCATGTGAAACCCGCATGTGGAGCATTCGTTTGTGTGGGATGCTCTACCAGGTTCATTCCTAGATAATGCACTCAAAGGGCACTAAGCATAGAGTGTGAAAACTGAGTTTCCTTGAGAGCTGCTTGGAAGCCTGATGGTGTGTGAAATTAGGGAGCCAAATGGAGTTGTTCCCCACAAGAACCACTCGGCTGATCCTTCTTCAATATGCCCTTCACCAACATGCAGTGTTTCCTTGATTGAATTAGCTCTCACACCAATATTTGCGTCTAGAGCCTTTGCATTGAGGGCTATCTGAAAACGGCTGTGGCGCTGAAGTTGCCTGTGAATGTGGAGTTGGTGGCATGTGAAACCCACATGTGGAGCATTCGTTTGTGTGGGATGCTCTACAAGGTTCATTCCTAGATAATTCACTCAAAGGGCACTAAGCATAGAGTGTGAAAACTGAGTTTCCTTGAGAGCTGCTTGGAAGCCTGATGGTGTGTGAAGTTAGGGAGCCAAATGGAGTTGTTCTCCCACAAGAACCACTCGGCAGATCCTTCTTCAATATGCCCTTCACCAACATGCAGTGTTTCCTTGATTGAATTAGCTCTCACACCAATATTTGCGTCTAGAGCCTTTGCATTGAGGGCTATCTGAAAACGGCTGTGGCGCTGAAGTTGCCTGTGAATGTGGAGTTGGTGGCATGTGAAACCCGCATGTGGAGCATTCGTTTGTGTGGGATGTTGACCAAGCTTCATTTCAGTCCTAGGCACACCTAGAGCACTAAGCATAGAGTGTGAAAACTGAGTTTCCTTGAGAGCTGCTTGGAAGCCTGATGGTGTGTGAAGTTAGGGAGCCAAATGGAGTTGTTCTCCCACAAGAACCACTCGGCTGATCCTTCTTCAATATGCCCTTCACCAACATGCAGTGTTTCCTTGATTGAATTAGCTCTCACACCAATATTTGCGTCTAGAGCCTTTGCATTGAGGGCTATCTGAAAACGGCTGTGGCGCTGAAGTTGCCTGTGAATGTGGAGTTGGTGGCATGTGAAACCCGCATGTGGAGCATTCGTTTGTGTGGGATGCTCTACCAGGTTCATTCCTAGATAATGCACTCAAAGGGCACTAAGCATAGAGTGTGAAAACTGAGTTTCCTTGAGAGCTGCTTGGAAGCCTGATGGTGTGTGAAGTTAGTGAGCCAAATGGAGTTGTTCTCCCACAAGAACCACTCGGCTGATCCTTCTTCAATATGCCCTTCACCAACATGCAGTGTTTCCTTGATTGAATTAGCTCTCACACCAATATTTGCGTCTAGAGCCTTTGCATTGAGGGCTATCTGAAAACGGCTGTGGCGCTGAAGTTGCCTGTGAATGTGGAGTTGGTGGCATGTGAAACCCGCATGTGGAGCATTCGTTTGTGTGGGATGCTCTACCAGGTTCATTCCTAGATAATGCACTCAAAGGGCACTAAGCATAGAGTGTGAAAACTGAGTTTCCTTGAGAGCTGCTTGGAAGCCTGATGGTGTGTGAAGTTAGTGAGCCAAATGGAGTTGTTCTCCCACAAGAACCACTCAGCTGATCCTTCTTCAATATGCCCTTCACCAACATGCAGTGTTTCCTTGATTGAATTATCTCTCACACCAATATTTGCGTCTAGAGCCTTTGCATTGAGGGCTATCTGAAAACGGCTGTGGCGCTGAAGTTGCCTGTGAATGTGGAGTTGGTGGCATGTGAAACCCGCATGTGGAGCATTCGTTTGTGTGGGATGTTGACCAAGCTTCATTTCAGTCCTAGGCACACATAGAGCACTAAGCATAGAGTGTGAAAACTGAGTTTCCTTGAGAGCTGCTTGGAAGCCTGATGGTGTGTGAAGTTAGTGAGCCAAATGGAGTTGTTCTCCCACAAGAACCACTTGGCTGATCTTTCTTCAATATGCCCTTCACCAACATGCAGTGTTTCCTTGATTGAATTAGCTCTCACACCAATATTTGCGTCTAGAGCCTTTGCATTGAGGGCTATCTGAAAACGGCTGTGGCGCTGAAGTTGCCTGTGAATGTGGAGTTGGTGGCATGTGAAACCCGCATGTGGAGCATTCGTTTGTGTTTGATGCTGACCAAGCTTCATTTCAGTCCTAGCCACACAAAGGGCACTAAGCATAGAGTGTGAAAACTGAGTTTCCTTGAGAGCTGCTTGGAAGCCTGATGGTGTGTGAAGTTAGAGAGCCAAATGGAGTTGTTCTCCCACAAGAACCACTCGGCTGATCCTTCTTCAATATGCCCTTCACCAACATGCAGTGTTTCCTTGATTGAATTAGCTCTCACACCAATATTTGCATCTAGAGCCTTTGCATTGAGGGCTATCTGAAAACGGCTGTGGCGCTGAAGTTGCCTGTGAATGTGGAGTTGGTGGCATGTGAAACCCGCATGTGGAGCATTCGTTTGTGTGGGATGCTCTACCAGGTTCATTCCTAGATAATGCACTCACAGGGCACTAAGCATAGAGTGTGAAAACTGAGTTTCCTTGAGAGCTGCTTGGAAGCCTGATGGTGTGTGAAGTTAGTGAGCCAAATGGAGTTGTTCTCCCACAAGAACCACTCGGCTGATCCTTCTTCAATATGCCCTTCACCAACATGCAGTGTTTCCTTGATTGAATTAGCTCTCACACCAATATTTGCGTCTAGAGCCTTTGCATTGAGGGCTATCTGAAAACGGCTGTGGCACTGAAGTTGCCTGTGAATGTGGAGTTGGTGGCATGTGAAACCCGCATGTGGAGCATTCGTTTGTGTGGGATGCTCTACCAGGTTCATTCCTAGATAATGCACTCAAAGGGCACTAAGCATAGAGTGTGAAAACTGAGTTTCCTTGAGAGCTGCTTGGAAGCCTGATGGTGTGTGAAGTTAGGGAGCCAAATGGAGTTGTTCCCCACAAGAACCACTCGGCTGATCCTTCTTCAATATGCCCTTCACCAACATGCAGTGTTTCCTTGATTGAATTAGCTCTCACACCAATATTTGCGTCTAGAGCCTTTGCATTGAGGGCTATCTGAAAACGGCTGTGGCGCTGAAGTTGCCTGAGAATGTGGAGTTGGTGGCATGTGAAACCCGCATGTGGAGCATTCGTTTGTGTGGGATGCTCTACCAGGTTCATTCCTAGATAATTCACTCAAAGGGCACTAAGCATAGAGTGTGAAAACTGAGTTTCCTTGAGAGCTGCTTGGAAGCCTGATGGTGTGTGAAGTTAGGGAGCCAAATGGAGTTGTTCTCCCACAAGAACCACTCGGCTGATCCTTCTTCAATATGCCCTTCACCAACATGCAGTGTTTCCTTGATTGAATTAGCTCTCACACCAATATTTGCGTCTAGAGCCTTTGCATTGAGGGCTATCTGAAAACGGCTGTGGCGCTGAAGTTGCCTGTGAATGTGGAGTTGGTGGCATGTGAAACCCGCATGTGGAGCATTCGTTTGTGTGGGATGTTGACCAAGCTTCATTTCAGTCCTAGGCACACCTAGAGCACTAAGCATAGAGTGTGAAAACTGAGTTTCCTTGAGAGCTGCTTGGAAGCCTGATGGTGTGTGAAGTTAGGGAGCCAAATGGAGTTGTTCTCCCACAAGAACCACTCGGCTGATCCTTCTTCAATATGCCCTTCACCAACATGCAGTGTTTCCTTGATTGAATTAGCTCTCACACCAATATTTGCGTCTAGAGCCTTTGCATTGAGGGCTATCTGAAAACGGCTGTGGCGCTGAAGTTGCCTGTGAATGTGGAGTTGGTGGCATGTGAAACCCGCATGTGGAGCATTCGTTTGTGTGGGATGTTGACCAAGCTTCATTTCAGTCCTAGGCACACCTAGAGCACTAAGCATAGAGTGTGAAAACTGAGTTTCCTTGAGAGCTGCTTGGAAGCCTGATGGTGTGTGAAGTTAGTGAGCCAAATGGAGTTGTTCTCCCACAAGAACCACTCGGCTGATCCTTCTTCAATATGCCCTTCACCAACATGCAGTGTTTCCTTGATTGAATTAGCTCTCACACCAATATTTGCGTCTAGAGCCTTTGCATTGAGGGCTATCTGAAAACGGCTGTGGCGCTTAAATTGCCTGTGAATGTGGAGTTGGTGGCATGTGAAACCCGCATGTGGAGCATTCGTTTGTGTGGGATGCTCTACCAGGTTCATTCCTAGATAATGCACTCAAAGGGCACTAAGCATAGAGTGTGAAAACTGAGTTTCCTTGAGAGCTGCTTGGAAGCCTGATGGTGTGTGAAGTTAGTGAGCCAAATGGAGTTGTTCTCCCACAAGAACCACTCGGCTGATCCTTCTTCAATATGCCCTTCACCAACATGCAGTGTTTCCTTGATTGAATTAGCTCTCACACCAATATTTGCGTCTAGATCCTTTGCATTGAGGGCTATCTGAAAACGGCTGTGGCGCTGAAGTTGCCTGTGAATGTGGAGTTGGTGGCATGTGAAACCCGCATGTGAGCATTCGTTTGTGTGGGATGCTCTACCAGGTTCATTCCTAGATAATGCACTCAAAGGGCACTAAGCATAGAGTGTGAAAACTGAGTTTCCTTGAGAGCTGCTTGGAAGTCTGATGGTGTGTGAAGTTAGTGAGCCAAATGGAGTTGTTCTCCCACAAGAACCACTCAGCTGATCCTTCTTCAATATGCCCTTCACCAACATGCAGTGTTTCCTTGATTGCATTAGCTCTCACACCAATATTTGCGTCTAGAGCCTTTGCATTGAGGGCTATCTGAAAACGGCTGTGGCGCTGAAGTTGCCTGTGAATGTGGAGTTGGTGGCATGTGAAACCCGCATGTGGAGCATTCGTTTGTGTGGGATGCTGACCAAGCTTCATTTCAGTCCTAGGCACACAAAGGGCACTAAGCATAGAGTGTGAAAACTGAGTTTCCTTGAGAGCTGCTTGGAAGCCTGATGGTGTGTGAAGTTAGGGAGCCAAATGGAGTTGTTCTCCCACAAGAACCACTCGGCTGATCCTTCTTCAATATGCCCTTCACCAACATGCAGTGTTTCCTTGATTGAATTAGCTCTCACACCAATATTTGCGTCTAGAGCCTTTGCATTGAGGGCTATCTGAAAACGGCTGTGGCGCTGAAGTTGCCTGTGAATGTGGAGTTGGTGGCATGTGAAACCCGCATGTGGAGCATTCGTTTGTGTGGGATGCTCTACCAGGTTCATTCCTAGATAATGCACTCAAAGGGCACTAAGCATAGAGTGTGAAAACTGAGTTTCCTTGAGAGCTGCTTGGAAGCCTGATGGTGTGTGAAGTTAGTGAGCCAAATGGAGTTGTTCTCCCACAAGAACCACTCGGCTGATCCTTCTTCAATATGCCCTTCACCAACATGCAGTGTTTCCTTGATTGAATTAGCTCTCACACCAATATTTGCGTCTAGAGCCTTTGCATTGAGGGCTATCTGAAAACGGCTGTGTCGCTGAAGTTGCCTGTGAATGTGGAGTTGGTGGCATGTGAAACCCGCATGTGGAGCATTCGTTTGTGTGGGATGCTCTACCAGGTTCATTCCTAGATAATGCACACAAAGGGCACTAAGCATAGAGTGTGAAAACTAAGTTTCCTTGAGAGCTGCTTGGAAGCCTGATGGTGTGTGAATTTAGTGAGCCAAATGGAGTTGTTCTCCCACAAGAACTACTCGGCTGATCCTTCTTCAATATGCCCTTCACCAGCATGCAGTGTTTCCTTGATTGAATTAGCTCTCACACCAATATTTGCGTCTAGAGCCTTTGCATTGAGGGCTATCTGAAAACGGCTGTGGCGCTGAAGTTGCCTGTGAATGTGGAGTTGGTGGCATGTGAAACCCGCATGTGGAGCATTCGTTTGTGTGGGATGCTCTACCAGGTTCATTCCTAGATAATGCACTCAAAGGGCACTAAGCATAGAGTGTGAAAACTGAGTTTCCTTGAGAGCTGCTTGGAAGCCTGATGGTGTGTGAAGTTAGAGAGCCAAATGGAGTTGTTCTCCCACAAGAACCACTCGGCTGATCCTTCTTCAATATGCCCTTCACCAACATGCAGTGTTTCCTTGATTGAATTAGCTCTCACACCAATATTTGCATCTAGAGCCTTTGCATTGAGGGCTATCTGAAAACGGCTGTGGCGCTGAAGTTGCCTGTGAATGTGGAGTTGGTGGCATGTGAAACCCGCATGTGGAGCATTCGTTTGTGTGGGATGCTGACCAAGCTTCATTTCAGTCCTAGGCACACAAAGGGCACTAAGCATAGAGTGTGAAAACTGAGTTTCCTTGAGAGCTGCTTGGAAGCCTGATGGTGTGTGAAGTTAGGGAGCCAAATGGAGTTGTTCTCCCACAAGAACCACTCGGCTGATCCTTCTTCAATATGCCCTTCACCAACATGCAGTGTTTCCTTGATTGAATTAGCTCTCACACCAATATTTGCGTCTAGAGCCTTTGCATTGAGGGCTATCTGAAAACGGCTGTGGCGCTGAAGTTGCCTGTGAATGTGGAGTTGGTGGCATGTGAAACCCGCATGTGGAGCATTCGTTTGTGTGGGATGCTCTACCAGGTTCATTCCTAGATAATGCACTCAAAGGGCACTAAGCATAGAGTGTGAAAACTGAGTTTCCTTGAGAGCTGCTTGGAAGCCTGATGGTGTGTGAAGTTAGTGAGCCAAATGGAGTTGTTCTCCCACAAGAACCACTCGGCTGATCCTTCTTCAATATGCCCTTCACTAACATGCAGTGTTTCCTTGATTGAATTAGCTCTCACACCAATATTTGCGTCTAGAGCCTTTGCATTGAGGGCTATCTGAAAACGGCTGTGGCGCTGAAGTTGCCTGTGAATGTGGAGTTGGTGGCATGTGAAACCCGCATGTGGAGCATTCGTTTGTGTGGGATGCTCTACCAGGTTCATTTCAGTCCTAGGCACTCAAAGGGCACTAAGCATAGAGTGTGAAAACTGAGTTTCCTTGAGAGCTGCTTGGAAGCCTGATGGTGTGTGAAGTTAGTGAGCCAAATGGAGTTGTTCTCCCACAAGAACCACTCGGCTGATCCTTCTTCAATATGCCCTTGACCAACATGCAGTGTTTCCTTGATTGAATTAGCTCTCACACCAATATTTGCGTCTAGAGCCTTTGCATTGAGGGCTATCTGAAAACGGCTGTGGCGCTGAAGTTGCCTGTGAATGTGGAGTTGGTGGCATGTGAAACCCGCATGTGGAGCATTCGTTTGTGTGGGATGCTCTACCAGGTTCATTCCTAGATAATTCACTCAAAGGGCACTAAGCATAGAGTGTGAAAACTGAGTTTCCTTGAGAGCTGCTTGGAAGCCTGATGGTGTGTGAAGTTAGGGAGCCAAATGGAGTTGTTCTCCCACAAGAACCACTCGGCTGATCCTTCTTCAATATGCCCTTCACCAACATGCAGTGTTTCCTTGATTGAATTAGCTCTCACACCAATATTTGCATCTAGAGCCTTTGCATTGAGGGCTATCTGAAAACGGCTGTGGCGCTGAAGTTGCCTGTGAATGTGGAGTTGGTGGCATGTGAAACCCGCATGTGGAGCATTCGTTTGTGTGGGATGCTGACCAAGCTTCATTTCAGTCCTAGGCACACAAAGGGCACTAAGCATAGAGTGTGAAAACTGAGTTTCCTTGAGAGCTGCTTGGAAGCCTGATGGTGTGTGAAGTTAGTGAGCCAAATGGAGTTGTTCTCCCACAAGAACCACTCGGCTGATCCTTCTTCAATATGCCCTTCACCAACATGCAGTGTTTCCTTGATTGAATTAGCTCTCACACCAATATTTGCGTCTAGAGCCTTTGCATTGAGGGCTATCTGAAAACGGCTGTGGCGCTGAAGTTGCCTGTGAATGTGGAGTTGGTGGCATGTGAAACCCGCATGTGGAGCATTCGTTTGTGTGGGATGCTCTACCAGGTTCATTCCTAGATAATGCACTCAAAGGGCACTAAGCATAGAGTGTGAAAACTGAGTTTCCTTGAGAGCTGCTTGGAAGCCTGATGGTGTGTGAAGTTAGGGAGCCAAATGGAGTTGTTCTCCCACAAGAACCACTCGGCTGATCCTTCTTCAATATGCCCTTCACTAACATGCAGTGTTTCCTTGATTGAATTAGCTCTCACACCAATATTTGCGTCTAGAGCCTTTGCATTGAGGGCTATCTGAAAACGGCTGTGGCGCTGAAGTTGCCTGTGAATGTGGAGTTGGTGGCATGTGAAACCCGCATGTGGAGCATTCGTTTGTGTGGGATGCTCTACCAGGTTCATTCCTAGATAATTCACTCAAAGGGCACTAAGCATAGAGTGTGAAAACTGAGTTTCCTTGAGAGCTGCTTGGAAGCCTGATGGTGTGTGAAGTTAGGGAGCCAAATGGAGTTGTTCTCCCACAAGAACCACTCGGCTGATCCTTCTTCAATATGCCCTTGACCAACATGCAGTGTTTCCTTGATTGAATTAGCTCTCACACCAATATTTGCGTCTAGAGCCTTTGCATTGAGGGCTATCTGAAAACGGCTGTGGCGCTGAAGTTGCCTGTGAATGTGGAGTTGGTGGCATGTGAAACCCGCATGTGGAGCATTCGTTTGTGTGGGATGCTCTACCAGGTTCATTCCTAGATAATTCACTCAAAGGGCACTAAGCATAGAGTGTGAAAACTGAGTTTCCTTGAGAGCTGCTTGGAAGCCTGATGGTGTGTGAAGTTAGTGAGCCAAATGGAGTTGTTCTCCCACAAGAACCACTCGGCTGATCCTTCTTCAATATGCCCTTCACCAACATGCAGTGTTTCCTTGATTGAATTAGCTCTCACACCAATATTTGCGTCTAGAGCCTTTGCATTGAGGGCTATCTGAAAACGGCTGTGGCGCTGAAGTTGCCTGTGAATGTGGAGTTGGTGGCATGTGAAACCCGCATGTGGAGCATTCGTTTGTGTGGGATGCTCTACCAGGTTCACTCCTAGATAATGCACTCAAAGGGCACTAAGCATAGAGTGTGGAAACTGAGTTTCCTTGAGAGCTGCTTGGAAGCCTGATGGTGTGTGAAGTTAGGGAGCCAAATGGAGTTGTTCTCCCACAAGAACCACTCTGCTGATCCTTCTTCAATATGCCCTTCACCAACATGCAGTGTTTCCTTGATTGAATTAGCTCTCACACCAATATTTGCGTCTAGAGCCTTTGCATTGAGGGCTATCTGAAAACGGCTGTGGCGCTGAAGTTGCCTGTGAATGTGGATTTGGTGTCATGTGAAACCCGCATGTGGAGCATTCGTTTGTGTGGGATGCTCTACCAGGTTCATTCCTAGATAATGCACTCAAAGGGCACTAAGCATAGAGTGTGAAAACTGAGTTTCCTTGAGAGCTGCTTGGAAGCCTGATGGTGTGTGAAGTTAGTGAGCCAAATGGAGTTGTTCTCCCACAAGAACCACTCGGCTGATCCTTCTTCAATATGCCCTTCACCAACATGCAGTGTTTCCTTGATTGAATTAGCTCTCACAACAATATTTGCGTCTAGAGCCTTTGCATTGAGGGCTATCTGAAAACGGCTGTGGCGCTGAAGTTGCCTGTCAATGTGGAGTTGGTGGCATGTGAAACCCGCATGTGAAGCATTCGTTTGTGTGGGATGCTCTACCAGGTTCTTTCCTAGATAATGCACTCAAAGGGCACTAAGCATAGAGTGTGAAAACTGAGTTTCCTAGGAGTGCTATTGCTGGATCATACGGTATGTTGAATTTGAGTTGTTTGAATATTCTCCATACTGATTTCCATAGAGGCTGTACCAGCCTGCAGCCCCACCAGCAGTGGAGTAGGGTTCCCTTTTCCCCGCAACCTCGCCACCAATGTCGTTGGTGCTTTCATTCATGTGGGCCAGTCTTATTGGCGTTAGGTGGTACCTCATTGATGTTTTAATTTGGATTTCCCTTATTACCAGGGAACTTGAGCATTTTTCCATATGCTTATTTGCCATTTGGGTTTGTTCCTTTGTGAAATGTTTGCCCATTTCCCGTACCCATTTCTTGAGTGGCTTGTTTGTTTTGACATTTTGGTTGTTTTGTAGCTCTTTGTATATTCTGGAGATCAGCCCTCTATCACCTATGTCGTGTGCAAAGATCTTCTCCCATTCTGTGGGTTGCCTTTTTACTTTGTTGATTGTTTCTCTAGCTGTACAGAAGCTTCTTAGTTTGATGAGGTCCCAATTGTTTATTTTGGTCTCGATTTCTACTGCATCTGGAGTCTTTTTTAGGAAGTGAGGGCCTACCCCTAAGTGTTCCAGTGCACTTGTTCTATGAGAAACCAACATGCACTCCTATGTTCATAGCAGCACAATCAGTAATTGCAAAAACATGGAAACAACCAAAATGCCCATCAACAGAGGATTGGATAAGAAAGCTATGGTTCATCTACTCCATGGAATACTACTCAGCTATTAAAAAAAACAAAATGCAGTTCTTTGTGGCCAAATGGGCCAAACTGGAAACCATAATGCTAAGGGAAATGAGCCAATCCCAAAAGGTTAAATACCACATGTTTGCCTTAATTTAAGATGATATGATGTTATGTATAACATGTTATGTTTTGAATGTTATATGTTGTGTATAAACTAAAATTGAAGTATAGGTGAGGTGGTCACAGAAGGTGGCCGGGAACTCGCATTTACTTTTAACATATTGATTACTCATTACTATGTCAATTAATTCCATAATGATGTAAATTTTTGCTGATGGTATGTTGGAGCTTTCAATTGACTGGGATGATACTCTGCTGGCTCTGTCTTCAGACCAGAGAGGGTATACCTAAGAAGCCGTTGAACTTGACTGGACAATAAGATGCTGGACTCTATGTTTGGTATACGCTTGCAATGGGGAAATCTCAACTGAACTTGAGCTGCGGTTATGCAACAAGGTGGAGGAATCCACCATGGCGGGAGGATTTGGGGAGGGGTGGGGAGAACCCAAGTATCTATGTAACTGTGTCACATAATACAATGTAATTACTGAAGTTAAATAATAAATAATTAAAAAAAAATGTGTGTTAACCAAAAAAAAAAAGAAAAAAAAGAAAACTGAGTTTCCTTGAGAGCTGCTTGGAAGCCTGATGGTGTGTGAAGTTAGTGAGCCAAATGGAGTTGTTCTCCCACAAGAACCACTCGGCTGATCCTTCTTCAATATGCCCTTGACCAACATGCAGTGTTTCCTTGATTGAATTAGCTCTCACACCAATATTTGCGTCTAGAGCCTTTGCATTGAGGGCTATCTGAAAACGGCTGTGGCGCTGAAGTTGCCTGTGAATGTGGAGTTGGTGGCATGTGAAACCCGCATGTGGAGCATTCGTTTGTGTGGGATGCTGACCAAGCTTCATTTCAGTCCTAGGCACACAACGGGCACTAAGCATAGAGTGTGAAAACTGAGTTTCCTTGAGAGCTGCTTGGAAGCCTGATGGTGTGTGAAGTTAGTGAGCCAAATGGAGTTGTTCTCCCACAAGAACTACTCGGCTGATCCTTCTTCAATATGCCCTTCACTAACATGCAGTGTTTCCTTGATTGAATTAGCTCTCACACCAATATTTGCGTCTAGAGCCTTTGCATTGAGGGCTATCTGAAAACGGCTGTGGCGCTGAAGTTGCCTGTGAATGTGGAGTTGGTGGCATGTGAAACCCGCATGTGGAGCATTCGTTTGTGTGGGATGCTCTACCAGGTTCATTTCAGTCCTAGCCATACAAAGGGCACTAAGCATAGAGTGTGAAAACTGAGTTTCCTTGAGAGCTGCTTGGAAGCCTGATGGTGTGTGAAGTTAGTGAGCCAAATGGAGTTGTTCTCCCACAAGAACCACTCGGCTGATCCTTCTTCAATATGCCCTTCACCAACATGCAGTGTTTCCTTGATTGAATTAGCTCTCACACCAATATTTGCGTCTAGAGCCTTTGCATTGAGGGCTATCTGAAAACGGCTGTGGCGCTGAAGTTGCCTGTGAATGTGGAGTTGGTGGCATGTGAAACCCGCATGTGGAGCATTCGTTTGTGTGGGATGCTCTACCAGGTTCATTCCTAGATAATGCACTCAAAGGGCACTAAGCATAGAGTGTGAAAACTGAGTTTCCTTGAGAGCTGCTTGGAAGCCTGATGGTGTGTGAAGTTAGTGAGCCAAATGGAGTTGTTCTCCCACAAGAACCACTCGGCTGATCCTTCTTCAATATGCCCTTCACCAACATGCAGTGTTTCCTTGATTGAATTAGCTCTCACACCAATATTTGCGTCTAGAGCCTTTGCATTGAGGGCTATCTGAAAACGGCTGTGGCGCTGAAGTTGCCTGTGAATGTGGAGTTGGTGGCATGTGAAACCCGCATGTGGAGCATTCGTATATGTGGGATGCTCTCCAAGCTTCATTTCAGTCCTAGGCACTCAAAGGGCACTAAGCATAGAGTGTGAAAACTGAGTTTCCTTGAGAGCTGCTTGGAAGCCTGATGGTGTGTGAAGTTAGTGAGCCAAATGGAGTTGTTCTCCCACAAGAACCACTCGGCTGATCCTTCTTCAATATGCCCTTGACCAACATGCAGTGTTTCCTTGATTGAATTAGCTCTCACACCAATATTTGCATCTAGAGCCTTTGCATTGAGGGCTATCTGAAAACGGCTGTGGCGCTGAAGTTGCCTGTGAATGTGGAGTTGGTGGCATGTGAAACCCGCATGTGGAGCATTCGTTTGTGTGGGATGCTCTACCAGGTTCATTCCTAGATAATGCACTCAAAGGGCACTAAACATAGAGTGTGAAAACTGAGTTTCCTTGAGAGCTGCTTGGAAGCCTGATGGTGTGTGAAGTTAGTGAGCCAAATGGAGTTGTTCTCCCACAAGAACCACTCGGCTGATCCTTCTTCAATATGCCCTTCACCAACATGCAGTGTTTCCTTGATTGAATTAGCTCTCACACCAATATTTGCGTCTAGAGCCTTTGCATTGAGGGCTATCTGAAAACGGCTGTGGCGCTGAAGTTGCCTGTGGATGTGGAGTTG
This sequence comes from Ochotona princeps, assembly GCF_030435755.1. Lineage (NCBI taxonomy): Eukaryota > Metazoa > Chordata > Mammalia > Lagomorpha > Ochotonidae > Ochotona > Ochotona princeps. Next base: position 29,940 of record NW_026697087.1, on the reverse strand, counting down.
GTGGCATGTGAAACCCGCATGTATAGCATTCGTTTGTGTGGGATGCTGACCAAGCTTCATTTCAGTCCTAGGCACTCAACGGGCACTAAGCATAGAGTGTGAAAACTGAGTTTCCTTGAGAGCTGCTTGGAAGCCTGATGGTGTGTGAAGTTAGTGAGCCAAATGGAGTTGTTCTCCCACAAGAACCACTCGGCTGATCCTTCTTCAATATGCCCTTCACCAACATGCAGTGTTTCCTTGATTGAATTAGCTCTCACACCAATATTTGCGTCTAGAGCCTTTGCGTTGAGGGCTATCTGAAAACGGCTGTGGTGCTGAAGTTGCCTGTGAATGTGGAGTTGGTGGCATGTGAAACCCGCATGTGGAGCATTCGTTTGTGTGGGATGCTCTACCAGGTTCATTCCTAGATAATGCACTCAAAGGGCACTAAGCATAGAGTGTGAAAACTGAGTTTCCTTGAGAGCTGCTTGGAAGCCTGATGGTGTGTGAAGTTAGTGAGGTTAGTGAGCCAAATGGAGTTGTTCTCCCACAAGAACCACTCGGCTGATCCTTCTTCAATATGCCCTTCACCAACATGCAGTGTTTCCTTGATTGAATTAGCTCTCACACCAATATTTGCGTCTAGAGCCTTTGCATTGAGGGCTATCTGAAAACGGCTGTGGCGCTGAAGTTGCCTGTGGATGTGGAGTTGGTGGCATGTGAAACCCGCATGTATAGCATTCGTTTGTGTGGGATGCTGACCAAGCTTCATTTCAGTCCTAGGCACTCAACGGGCACTAAGCATAGAGTGTGAAAACTGAGTTTCCTTGAGAGCTGCTTGGAAGCCTGATGGTGTGTGAAGTTAGTGAGCCAAATGGAGTTGTTCTCCCACAAGAACCACTCGGCTGATCCTTCTTCAATATGCCCTTCACCAACATGCAGTGTTTCCTTGATTGAATTAGCTCTCACACCAATATTTGCGTCTAGAGCCTTTGCGTTGAGGGCTATCTGAAAACGGCTGTGGTGCTGAAGTTGCCTGTGAATGTGGAGTTGGTGGCATGTGAAACCCGCATGTGGAGCATTCGTTTGTGTGGGATGCTCTACCAGGTTCATTCCTAGATAATGCACTCAAAGGGCACTAAGCATAGAGTGTGAAAACTGAGTTTCCTTGAGAGCTGCTTGGAAGCCTGATGGTGTGTGAAGTTAGTGAGGTTAGTGAGCCAAATGGAGTTGTTCTCCCACAAGAACCACTCGGCTGATCCTTCTTCAATATGCCCTTCACCAACATGCAGTGTTTCCTTGATTGAATTAGCTCTCACACCAATATTTGCGTCTAGAGCCTTTGCATTGAGGGCTATCTGAAAACGGCTGTGGCGCTGAAGTTGCCTGTGAATGTGGAGTTGGTGGCATGTGAAACCCGCATGTGGAGCATTCGTTTGTGTGGGATGCTGACCAAGCTTCATTTCAGTCCTAGCCACACAAAGAGCACTAAGCATAGAGTGTGAAAACTGAGTTTCCTTGAGAGCTGCTTGGAAGCCTGATGGTGTGTGAAGTTAGTGAGCCAAATGGAGTTGTTCTCCCACAAGAACCACTCGGCTGATCCTTCTTCAATATGCCCTTCACCAACATGCAGTGTTTCCTTGATTGAATTAGCTCTCACACCAATATTTGCGTCTAGAGCCTTTGCATTGAGGGCTATCTGAAAACGGCTGTGGTGCTGAAGTTGCCTGTGAATGTGGAGTTGGTGGCATGTGAAACCCGCATGTGGAGCATTCGTTTGTGTGGGATGCTCTACCAGGTTCATTCCTAGATAATGCACTCAAAGGGCACTAAGCATAGAGTGTGAAAACTGAGTTTCCTTGAGAGCTGCTTGGAAGTCTGATGGTGTGTGAAGTTAGTGAGCCAAATGGAGTTGTTCTCCCACAAGAACCACTCGGCTGATCCTTCTTCAATATGCCCTTCACCAACATGCAGTGTTTCCTTGATTGAATTAGCTCTCACACCAATATTTGCGTCTAGAGCCTTTGCATTGAGGGCTATCTGAAAACGGCTGTGGCGCTGAAGTTGCCTGTGAATGTGGAGTTGGTGGCATGTGAAACCCGCATGTGAAGCATTCGTTTGTGTGGGATGCTGACCAAGCTTCATTTCTGTCCCAGGCACACAAAGGGCACTAAGCATAGAGTGTGAAAACTGAGTTTCCTTGAGAGCTGCTTGGAAGCCTGATGGTGTGTGAAGTTAGGGAGCCAAATGGAGTTGTTCTCCCACAAGAACCACTCGGCTGATCCTTCTTCAATATGCCCTTCACCAACATGCAGTGTTTCCTTGATTGAATTAGCTCTCACACCAATATTTGTGTCTAGATCCTTTGCATTGAGGGCTATCTGAAAACGGCTGTGGCGCTGAAGTTGCCTGTGAATGTGGAGTTGGTGGCATGTGAAACCCGCATGTGGAGCATTCGTTTGTGTGGGATGCTGACCAAGCTTCATTTCAGTCCTAGGCACTCAAAGGGCACTAAGCATAGAGTGTGAAAACTGAGTTTCCTTGAGAGCTGCTTGGAAGCCTGATGGTGTGTGAAGTTAGTGAGCCAAATGGAGTTGTTCTCCCACAAGAACCACTCGGCTGATCCTTCTTCAATATGCCCTTCACCAACATGCAGTGTTTCCTTGATTGAATTAGCTCTCACACCAATATTTGCGTCTAGAGCCTTTGCATTGAGGGCTATCTGAAAACGGCTGTGGCGCTGAAGTTGCCTGTGAATGTGGAGTTGGTGGCATGTGAAACCCGCATGTGAAGCATTCGTTTGTGTGGGATGCTCTACCAGGTTCATTCCTAGATAATGCACGCAAAGGGCACTAAGCATAGAGTGTGAAAACTGAGTTTCCTTGAGAGCTGCTTGGAAGCCTGATGGTGTGTGAAGTTAGTGAGCCAAATGGAGTTGTTCTCCCACAAGAACCACTCGGCTGATCCTTCTTCAATATGCCCTTGACCAACATGCAGTGTTTCCTTGATTGAATTAGCTCTCACACCAATATTTGCGTCTAGAGCCTTTGCATTGAGGGCTATCTGAAAACGGCTGTGGCGCTGAAGTTGCCTGTGAATGTGGAGTTGGTGGCATGTGAAACCCGCATGTGGAGCATTCGTTTGTGTGGGATGCTCTACCAGGTTCATTCCTAGATAATGCACTCAAAGGGCACTAAGCATAGAGTGTGAAAACTGAGTTTCCTTGAGAGCTGCTTGGAAGCCTGATGGTGTGTGAAGTTAGTGAGCCAAATGGAGTTGTTCTCCCACAAGAACCACTCGGCTGATCCTTCTTCAATATGCCCTTCACCAACATGCAGTGTTTCCTTGATTGAATTAGCTCTCACACCAATATTTGCGTCTAGAGCCTTTGCATTGAGGGCTATCTGAAAACGGCTGTGGCGCTGAAGTTGCCTGTGAATGTGGAGTTGGTGGCATGTGAAACCCGCATGTGAAGCATTCGGTTGTGTGGGATGCTGACCAAGCTTCATTTCTGTCCCAGGCACACAAAGGGCACTAAGCATAGAGTGTGAAAACTGAGTTTCCTTGAGAGCTGCTTGGAAGCCTGATGGTGTGTGAAGTTAGTGAGCCAAATGAAGTTGTTCTCCCACAAGAACCACTCGGCTGATCCTTCTTCAATATGCCCTTCACCAACATGCAGTGTTTCCTTGATTGAATTAGCTCTCACACCAATATTTGCGTCTAGAGCCTTTGCATTGAGGGCTATCTGAAAACGGCTGTGGCGCTGAAGTTGCCTGTGAATGTGGAGTTGGTGGCATGTGAAACCCGCATGTGGAGCATTCGTTTGTGTGGGATGCTCTACCAGGTTCATTCCTAGATAATGCACTCAAAGGGCACTAAGCATAGAGTGTGAAAACTGAGTTTCCTTGAGAGCTGCTTGGAAGCCTGATGGTGTGTGAAGTTAGTGAGCCAAATGGAGTTGTTCTCCCACAAGAACCACTCGGCTGATCCTTCTTCAATATGCCCTTCACCAACATGCAGTGTTTCCTTGATTGAATTAGCTCTCACACCAATATTTGCGTCTAGAGCCTTTGCATTGAGGGCTATCTGAAAACGGCTGTGGCGCTGAAGTTGCCTGTGAATGTGGAGTTGGTGGCATGTGAAACCCGCATGTGGAGCATTCCTTTGTGTGGGATGCTCTACCAGGTTCATTCCTAGATAATGCACTCAAAGGGCACTAAGCATAGAGTGTGAAAACTGAGTTTCCTTGAGAGCTGCTTGGAAGCCTGATGGTGTGTGAAGTTAGTGAGCCAAATGGAGTTGTTCTCCCACAAGAACCACTCGGCTGATCCTTCTTCAATATGCCCTTGACCAACATGCAGTGTTTCCTTGATTGAATTAGCTCGCACACCAATATTTGCGTCTAGAGCCTTTGCATTGAGGGCTATCTGAAAACGGCTGTGGCGCTGAAGTTGCCTGTGAATGTGGAGTTGGTGGCATGTGAAACCCGCATGTGGAGCATTCGTTTGTGTGGGATGCTCTACCAGGTTCATTCCTAGATAATGCACTCAAAGGGCACTAAGCATAGAGTGTGAAAACTGAGTTTCCTTGAGAGCTGCTTGGAAGCCTGATGGTGTGTGAAGTTAGTGAGCCAAATGGAGTTGTTCTCCCACAAGAACCACTCGGCTGATCCTTCTTCAATATGCCCTTCACCAACATGCAGTGTTTCCTTGATTGAATTAGCTCTCACACCAATATTTGCGTCTAGAGCCTTTGCATTGAGGGCTATCTGAAAACGGCTGTGGCGCTGAAGTTGCCTGTGAATGTGGAGTTGGTGGCATGTGAAAGCCGCATGTGGAGCATTCGTTTGTGTGGGATGCTCTACCAGGTTCATTCCTAGATAATGCACTCAAAGGGCACTAAGCATAGAGTGTGAAAACTGAGTTTCCTTGAGAGCTGCTTGGAAGCCTGATGGTGTGTGAAGTTAGGGAGCCAAATGGAGTTGTTCTCCCACAAGAACCACTCGGCTGATCCTTCTTCATTATGCCCTTCACCAACATGCAGTGTTTCCTTGATTGAATTAGCTCTCACACCAATATTTGCGTCTAGAGCCTTTGCATTGAGGGCTATCTGAAAACGGCTGTAGCGCTGAAGTTGCCTGTGAATGTGGAGTTGGTGGCATGTGAAACCCGCATGTGGAGCATTCGTTTGTGTGGGATGCTGACCAAGCTTCATTTCAGTCCTAGGCACACAAAGGGCACTAAGCATAGAGTGTGAAAACTGAGTTTCCTTGAGAGCTGCTTGGAAGCCTGATGGTGTGTGAAGTTAGTCAGCCAAATGGAGTTGTTCTCCCACAAGAACCACTCGGCTGATCCTTCTTCAATATGCCCTTCACCAACATGCAGTGTTTCCTTGATTGAATTAGCTCTCACACCAATATTTGCGTCTAGAGCCTTTGCATTGAGGGCTATCTGAAAACGGCTGTGGCGCTGAAGTTGCCTGTGAATGTGGAGTTGGTGGCATGTGAAACCCGCATGTGGAGCATTCCTTTGTGTGGGATGCTGACCAAGCTTCATTTCAGTCCTAGCCACACAAAGAGCACTAAGCATAGAGTGTGAAAACTGAGTTTCCTTGAGAGCTGCTTGGAAGCCTGATGGTGTGTGAAGTTAGTGAGCCAAATGGAGTTGTTCTCCCACAAGAACCACTCGGCTGATCCTTCTTCAATATGCCCTTCACCAACATGCAGTGTTTCCTTGATTGAATTAGCTCTCACACCAATATTTGCGTCTAGAGCCTTTGCATTGAGGGCTATCTGAAAACGGCTGTGGCGCTGAAGTTGCCTGTGAATGTGGAGTTGGTGGCATGTGAAACCCGCATGTGGAGCATTCGTTTATGTGTGATGCTGACCAAGCTTCATTTCAGTCCTAGGCACTCATAGGGCACTAAGCATAGAGTTTGAAAACTGAGTTTCCTTGAGAGCTGCTTGGAAGCCTGATGGTGTGTGACGTTAGTGAGCCAAATGGAGTTGTTCTCCCACAAGAACCACTCAGCTGATCCTTCTTCAATATGCCCTTCACCAACATGCAGTGTTTCCTTGATTGAATTAGCTCTCACACCAATATTTGCGTCTAGAGCCTTTGCATTGAGGGCTATCTGAAAACGGCTGTGGCGCTGAAGTTGCCTGAGAATGTGGAGTTGGTGGCATGTGAAACCCGCATGTGAAGCATTCGTTTGTGTGGGATGCTCTACCAGGTTCATTCCTAGATTATGCACTCAAAGGGCACTAAGCATAGAGTGTGAAAACTGAGTTTCCTTGAGAGCTGCTTGGAAGCCTGATGGTGTGTGAAGTTAGGGAGCCAAATGGAGTTGTTCTCCCACAAGAACCACTCGGCTGATCCTTCTTCATTATGCCCTTCACCAACATGCAGTGTTTCCTTGATTGAATTAGCTCTCACGCCAATATTTGCGTCTAGAGCCTTTGCATTGAGGGCTATCTGAAAACAGCTGTAGCGCTGAAGTTGCCTGTGAATGTGGAGTTGGTGGCATGTGAAACCCGCATGTGGAGCATTCGTTTGTGTGGGATGCTGACCAAGCTTCATTTCAGTCCTAGGCACTCAAAGGGCACTAAGCATAGAGTGTGAAAACTGAGTTTCCTTGAGAGCTGCTTGGAAGCCTGATGGTGTGTGAAGTTAGTGAGCCAAATGGAGTTGTTCTCCCACAAGAACCACTCGGCTGATCCTTCTTCAATATGCCCTTCACCAACATGCAGTGTTTCCTTGATTGAATTAGCTCTCACACCAATATTTGCGTCTAGAGCCTTTGCATTGAGGGCTATCTGAAAACGGCTGTGGCGCTGAAGTTGCCTGTGAATGTGGAGTTGGTGGCATGTGAAAGCCGCATGTGGAGCATTCGTTTGTGTGGGATGCTCTACCAGGTTCATTCCTAGATAATGCACTCAAAGGGCACTAAGCATAGAGTGTGAAAACTGAGTTTCCTTGAGAGCTGCTTGGAAGCCTGATGGTGTGTGAAGTTAGTGAGCCAAATGGAGTTGTTCTCCCACAAGAACCACTCGGCTGATCCTTCTTCAATATGCCCTTCACCAACATGCAGTGTTTCCTTGATTGAATTAGCTCTCACACCAATATTTGCGTCTAGAGCCTTTGCATTGAGGGCTATCTGAAAACGGCTGTGGCGCTGAAGTTGCCTGTGAATGTGGAGTTGGTGGCATGTGAAACCCGCATGTGGAGCATTCGTTTGTGTGGGATGCTCTACCAGGTTCATTCCTAGATAATGCACTCAAAGGGCACTAAGCATAGAGTGTGAAAACTGAGTTTCCTTGAGAGCTGCTTGGAAGCCTGATGGTGTGTGAAGTTAGTGAGCCAAATGGAGTTGTTCTCCCACAAGAACCACTCGGCTGATCCTTCTTCAATATGCCCTTCACCAACATGCAGTGTTTCCTTGATTGAATTAGCTCTCACACCAATATTTGCGTCTAGAGCCTTTGCATTGATGGCTATCTGAAAACGGCTGTGGCGCTGAAGTTGCCTGTGAAAGTGAAGTTGGTGGCATGTGAAACCCGCATGTGGAGCATTCGTTTGTGTGGGATGCTCTACCAGGTTCATTCCTAGATAATGCACTCAAAGGGCACTAAGCATAGAGTGTGAAAACTGAGTTTCCTTGAGAGCTGCTTGGAAGCCTGATGGTGTGTGAAGTTAGTGAGCCAAATGGAGTTGTTCTCCCACAAGAACCACTCGGCTGATCCTTCTTCAATATGCCCTTCACCAACATGCAGTGTTTCCTTGATTGAATTAGCTCTCACACCAATATTTGCGTCTAGAGCCTTTGCATTGAGGGCTATCTGAAAACGGCTGTGGCGCTGAAGTTGCCTGTGAATGTGGAGTTGGTGGCATGTGAAAGCCGCATGTGGAGCATTCGTTTGTGTGGGATGCTCTACCAGGTTCATTCCTAGATAATGCACTCAAAGGGCACTAAGCATAGAGTGTGAAAACTGAGTTTCCTTGAGAGCTGCTTGGAAGCCTGATGGTGTGTGAAGTTAGTGAGCCAAATGGAGTTGTCCTCCCACAAGAACCACTCGGCTGATCCTTCTTCAATATGCCCTTCACCAACATGCAGTGTTTCCTTGATTGAATTAGCTCTCACACCAATATTTGCGTCTAGAGCCTTTGCATTGAGGGCTATCTGAAAACGGCTGTGGCGCTGAAGTTGCCTGTGAATGTGGAGTTGGTGGCATGTGAAACCCGCATGTGGAGCATTCGTTTGTGTGGGATGCTGACCAAGCTTCATTTCAGTCCTAGCCACACAAAGAGCACTAAGCATAGAGTGTGAAAACTGAGTTTCCTTGAGAGCTGCTTGGAAGCCTGATGGTGTGTGAAGTTAGTGAGCCAAATGGAGTTGTTCTCCCACAAGAACCACTCGGCTGATCCTTCTTCAATATGCCCTTCACCAACATGCAGTGTTTCCTTGATTGAATTAGCTCTCACACCAATATTTGCGTCTAGAACCTTTGCATTGAGGGCTATCTGAAAACGGCTGTGGCGCTGAAGTTGCCTGTGAATGTGGAGTTGGTGGCATGTGAAACCCGCATGTGGAGCATTCGTTTGTGTGGGATGCTGACCAAGCTTCATTTCAGTCCTAGCCACACAAAGAGCACTAAGCATAGAGTGTGAAAACTGAGTTTCCTTGAGAGCTGCTTGGAAGCCTGATGGTGTGTGAAGTTAGTGAGCCAAATGGAGTTGTTCTCCCACAAGAACCACTCGGCTGATCCTTCTTCAATATGCCCTTCACCAACATGCAATGTTTCCTTGATTGAATTAGCTCTCACACCAATATTTGCGTCTAGAGCCTTTGCATTGAGGGCTATCTGAAAACGGCTGTGGCACTGAAGTTGCCTGTGAATCTGGAGTTGGTGGCATGTGAAACCCGCATGTGGAGCATTCGTTTGTGTGGGATGCTCTACCAGGTTCATTTCAGTCCTAGGCACTCAAAGGGCACTAAGCATAGAGTGTGAAAACTGAGTTTCCTTGAGAGCTGCTTGGAAGCCTGATGGTGTGTGAAGTTAGTGAGCCAAATGTAGTTGTTCTCCCACAAGAACCACTCGGCTGATCCTTCTTCAATATGCACTTCACCAACATGCAGTGTTTCCTTGATTGAATTAGCTCTCACACCAATATTTGCGTCTAGAGCCTTTGCATTGAGGGCTATCTGAAAACGGCTGTGGCGCTGAAGTTGCCTGTGAATGTGGAGTTGGTGGCATGTGAAACCCGCATGTGGAGCATTCGTTTGTGTGGGATGCTCTACCAGGTTCATTCCTAGATAATGCACTCAAAGGGCACTAAGCATAGAGTGTGAAAACTGAGTTTCCTTGAGAGCTGCTTGGAAGCCTGATGGTGTGTGAAGTTAGTGAGCCAAATGGAGTTGTTCTCCCACAAGAACCACTCAGCTAATCCTTCTTCAATATGCCCTTCACCAACATGCAGTGTTTCCTTGATTGAATTAGCTCTCACACCAATATTTGCGTCTAGAGCCTTTGCATTGAGGGCTATCTGAAAACGGCTGTGGCGCTGAAGTTGCCTGTGAATGTGGAGTTGGTGGCATGTGAAACCCGCATGTGGAGCATTCGTTTGTGTGGGATGCTCTACCAGGTTCATTTCAGTCCTAGCCATACAAAGGGCACTAAGCATAGAGTGTGAAAACTGAGTTTCCTTGAGAGCTGCTTGGAAGCCTGATGGTGTGTGAAGTTAGTGAGCCAAATGGAGTTGTTCTCCCACAAGAACCACTCGGCTGATCCTTCTTCAATATGCCCTTCACCAACATTCAGTGTTTCCTTGATTGAATTAGCTCTCACACCAATATTTGCGTCTAGAGCCTTTGCATTGAGGGCTATCTGAAAACGGCTGTGGCGCTGAAGTTGCCTGTGAATGTGGAGTTGGTGGCATGTGAAACCCACATGTGGAGCATTCGTTTGTGTGGGATGCTCTACCAGGTTCATTCCTAGATAATGCACTCAAAGGGCACTAAGCATAGAGTGTGAAAACTGAGTTTCCTTGAGAGCTGCTTGGAAGCCTGATGGTGTGTGAAGTTAGTGAGCCAAATGGAGTTGTTCTCCCACAAGAACCACTCGGCTGATCCTTCTTCAATATGCCCTTGACCAACATGCAGTGTTTCCTTGATTGAATTAGCTCTCACACCAATATTTGCGTCTAGAGCCTTTGCATTGAGGGCTATCTGAAAACGGCTGTGGCGCTGAAGTTGCCTGTGAATGTGGAGTTGGTGGCATGTGAAACCCGCATGTGGAGCATTCGTTTGTGTGGGATGCTGACCAAGCTTCATTTCAGTCCTAGCCACACAAAGAGCACTAAGCATAGAGTGTGAAAACTGAGTTTCCTTGAGAGCTGCTTGGAAGCCTGATGGTGTGTGAAGTTAGTGAGCCAAATGGAGTTGTTCTCCCACAAGAACCACTCGGCTGATCCTTCTTCAATATGCCCTTCACCAACATGCAGTGTTTCCTTGATTGAATTAGCTCTCACACCAATATTTGCGTCTAGAGCCTTTGCATTGAGGGCTATCTGAAAACGGCTGTGGCGCTGAAGTTGCCTGTGAATGTGGAGTTGGTGGCATGTGAAACCCGCATGTGGAGCATTCGTTTGTGTGGGATGCTCTACCAGGTTCATTCCTAGATAATGCACTCAAAGGGCACTAAGCATAGAGTGTGAAAACTGAGTTTCCTTGAGAGCTGCTTGGAAGCCTGATGGTGTGTGAAGTTAGTGAGCCAAATGGAGTTGTTCTCCCACAAGAACCACTCAGCTAATCCTTCTTCAATATGCCCTTCACCAACATGCAGTGTTTCCTTGATTGAATTAGCTCTCACACCAATATTTGCGTCTAGAGCCTTTGCATTGAGGGCTATCTGAAAACGGCTGTGGCGCTGAAGTTGCCTGTGAATGTGGAGTTGGTGGCATGTGAAACCCGCATGTGGAGCATTCGTTTGTGTGGGATGCTCTACCAGGTTCATTTCAGTCCTAGCCATACAAAGGGCACTAAGCATAGAGTGTGAAAACTGAGTTTCCTTGAGAGCTGCTTGGAAGCCTGATGGTGTGTGAAGTTAGTGAGCCAAATGGAGTTGTTCTCCCACAAGAACCACTCGGCTGATCCTTCTTCAATATGCCCTTCACCAACATTCAGTGTTTCCTTGATTGAATTAGCTCTCACACCAATATTTGCGTCTAGAGCCTTTGCATTGAGGGCTATCTGAAAACGGCTGTGGCGCTGAAGTTGCCTGTGAATGTGGAGTTGGTGGCATGTGAAACCCACATGTGGAGCATTCGTTTGTGTGGGATGCTCTACCAGGTTCATTCCTAGATAATGCACTCAAAGGGCACTAAGCATAGAGTGTGAAAACTGAGTTTCCTTGAGAGCTGCTTGGAAGCCTGATGGTGTGTGAAGTTAGTGAGCCAAATGGAGTTGTTCTCCCACAAGAACCACTCGGCTGATCCTTCTTCAATATGCACTTCACCAACATGTAGTGTTTCCTTGATTGAATTAGCTCTCACACCAATATTTGCGTCTAGAGCCTTTGCATTGAGGGCTATCTGAAAACGGCTGTGGCGCTGAAGTTGCCTGTGAATGTGGAGTTGGTGGCATGTGAAACCCGCATGTGGAGCATTCGTTTGTGTGGGATGCTGACCAAGCTTCATTTCAGTCCTAGCCACACAAAGAGCACTAACATAGAGTGTGAAAACTGAGTTTCCTTGAGAGCTGCTTGGAAGCCTGATGATGTGTGAAGTTAGTGAGCCAAATGGAGTTGTTCTCCCACAAGAACCACTCGGCTGATCCTTCTTCAATATGCCCTTCACCAACATGCAGTGTTTCCTTGATTGAATTAGCTCTCACACCAATATTTGCGTCTAGAGCCTTTGCATTGAGGGCTATCTGAAAACGGCTGTGGCGCTGAAGTTGCCTGTGAATGTGGAGTTGGTGGCATGTGAAACCCGCATGTGGAGCATTCGTTTGTGTGGGATGCTGACCAAGCTTCATTTCAGTCCTAGCCACACAAAGAGCACTAAGCATAGAGTGTGAAAACTGAGTTTCCTTGAGAGCTGCTTGGAAGCCTGATGGTGTGTGAAGTTAGTGAGCCAAATGGAGTTGTTCTCCCACAAGAACCACTCGGCTGATCCTTCTTCAATATGCCCTTCACCAACATGCAGTGTTTCCTTGATTGAATTAGCTCTCACACCAATATTTGCGTCTAGAGCCTTTGCATTGAGGGCTATCTGAAAACGGCTGTGGCGCTGAAGTTGCCTGTGAATGTGGAGTTGGTGGCATGTGAAACCCGCATGTGGAGCATTCGTTTGTGTGGGATGCTCTACCAGGTTCATTTCAGTCCTAGGCACTCAAAGGGCACTAAGCATAGAGTGTGAAAACTGAGTTTCCTTGAGAGCTGCTTGGAAGCCTGATGGTGTGTGAAGTTAGGGAGCCAAATGGAGTTGTTCTCCCACAAGAACCACTCGGCTGATCCTTCTTCAATATGCCCTTCACCAACATGCAGTGTTTCCTTGATTGAATTAGCTCTCACACCAATATTTGCGTCTAGAGCCTTTGCATTGAGGGCTATCTGAAAACGGCTGTGGCGCTGAAGTTGCCTGTGAATGTGGAGTTGGTGGCATGTGAAACCCACATGTGGAGCATTCGTTTGTGTGGGATGCTCTACCAGGTTCATTCCTAGATAATGCACTCAAAGGGCACTAAGCATAGAGTGTGAAAACTGAGTTTCCTTGAGAGCTGCTTGGAAGCCTGATGGTGTGTGAAGTTAGTGAGCCAAATGGAGTTGTTCTCCCACAAGAACCACTCGGCTGATCGTTCTTCAATATGCCCTTCACCAACATGTAGTGTTTCCTTGATTGAATTAGCTCTCACACCAATATTTGCGTCTAGAGCCTTTGCATTGAGGGCTATCTGAAAACGGCTGTGGCGCTGAAGTTGCCTGTGAATGTGGAGTTGGTGGCATGTGAAAGCCGCATGTGGAGCATTCGTTTGTGTGGGATGCTCTACCAGGTTCATTCCTAGATAATGCACTCAAAGGGCACTAAGCATAGAGTGTGAAAACTGAGTTTCCTTGAGAGCTGCTTGGAAGCCTGATGGTGTGTGAAGTTAGGGAGCCAAATGGAGTTGTTCTCCCACAAGAACCACTTGGCTGATCCTTCTTCATTATGCCCTTCACCAACATGCAGTGTTTCCTTGATTGAATTAGCTCTCACACCAATATTTGCGTCTAGAGCCTTTGCATTGAGGGCTATCTGAAAACGGCTGTAGCGCTGAAGTTGCCTGTGAATGTGGAGTTGGTGGCATGTGAAACCCGCATGTGGAGCATTCGTTGGTGTGGGATGCTGACCAAGCTTCATTTCAGTCCTAGGCACACAAAGGGCACTAAGCATAGAGTGTGAAAACTGAGTTTCCTTGAGAGCTGCTTGGAAGCCTGATGGTGTGTGAAGTTAGTCAGCCAAATGGAGTTGTTCTCCCACAAGAACCACTCGGCTGATCCTTCTTCAATATGCCCTTCACCAACATGCAGTGTTTCCTTGATTGAATTAGCTCTCACACCAATATTTGCGTCTAGAGCCTTTGCATTGAGGGCTATCTGAAAACGGCTGTGGCGCTGAAGTTGCCTGTGAATGTGGAGTTGGTGGCATGTGAAACCCGCATGTGGAGCATTCGTTTATGTGGGATGCTGACCAAGCTTCATTTCAGTCCTAGGCACACAAAGAGCACTAAGCATAGAGTGTGAAAACTGAGTTTCCTTGAGAGCTGCTTGGAAGCCTGATGGTGTGTGACGTTAGTGAGCCAAATGGAGTTGTTCTCCCACAAGAACCACTCAGCTGATCCTTCTTCAATATGCCCTTCACCAACATGCAGTGTTTCCTTGATTGAATTAGCTCTCACACCAATATTTGCGTCTAGAGCCTTTGCATTGAGGGCTATCTGAAAACGGCTGTGGCGCTGAAGTTGCCTGTGAATGTGGAGTTGGTGGCATGTGAAACCCGCATGTGAAGCATTCGTTTGTGTGGGATGCTCTACCAGGTTCATTCCTAGATTATGCACTCAAAGGGCACTAAGCATAGAGTGTGAAAACTGAGTTTCCTTGAGAGCTGCTTGGAAGCCTGATGGTGTGTGAAGTTAGGGAGCCAAATGGAGTTGTTCTCCCACAAGAACCACTCGGCTGATCCTTCTTCATTATGCCCTTCACCAACATGCAGTGTTTCCTTGATTGAATTAGCTCTCACGCCAATATTTGCGTCTAGAGCCTTTGCATTGAGGGCTATCTGAAAACGGCTGTAGCGCTGAAGTTGCCTGTGAATGTGGAGTTGGTGGCATGTGAAACCCGCATGTGGAGCATTCGTTTGTGTGGGATGCTGACCAAGCTTCATTTCAGTCCTAGGCACACAAAGGGCACTAAGCATAGAGTGTGAAAACTGAGTTTCCTTGAGAGCTGCTTGGAAGCCTGATGGTGTGTGAAGTTAGTGAGCCAAATGGAGTTGTCCTCCCACAAGAACCACTCGGCTGATCCTTCTTCAATATGCCCTTCACCAACATGCAGTGTTTCCTTGATTGAATTAGCTCTCACACCAATATTTGCGTCTAGAGCCTTTGCATTGAGGGCTATCTGAAAACGGCTGTGGCGCTGAAGTTGCCTGTGAATGTGGAGTTGGTGGCATGTGAAACCCGCATGTGGAGCATTCGTTTGTGTGGGATGCTGACCAAGCTTCATTTCAGTCCTAGCCACACAAAGAGCACTAAGCATAGAGTGTGAAAACTGAGTTTCCTTGAGAGCTGCTTGGAAGCCTGATGGTGTGTGAAGTTAGGGAGCCAAATGGAGTTGTTCTCCCACAAGAACCACTCGGCTGATCCTTCTTCAATATGCCCTTCACCAACATGCAGTGTTTCCTTGATTGAATTAGCTCTCACACCAATATTTGCGTCTAGAGCCTTTGCATTGAGGGCTATCTGAAAACGGCTGTGGCGCTGAAGTTGCCTGTGAATGTGGAGTTGGTGGCATGTGAAACCCGCATGTGGAGCATTCGTTTGTGTGGGATGCTGACCAAGCTTCATTTCAGTCCTAGCCACACAAAGAGCACTAAGCATAGAGTGTGAAAACTGAGTTTCCTTGAGAGCTGCTTGGAAGCCTGATGGTGTGTGAAGTTAGTGAGCCAAATGGAGTTGTTCTCCCACAAGAACCACTCGGCTGATCCTTCTTCAATATGCCCTTCACCAACATGCAATGTTTCCTTGATTGAATTAGCTCTCACACCAATATTTGCGTCTAGAGCCTTTGCATTGAGGGCTATCTGAAAACGGCTGTGGCACTGAAGTTGCCTGTGAATCTGGAGTTGGTGGCATGTGAAACCCGCATGTGGAGCATTCGTTTGTGTGGGATGCTCTACCAGGTTCATTTCAGTCCTAGGCACTCAAAGGGCACTAAGCATAGAGTGTGAAAACTGAGTTTCCTTGAGAGCTGCTTGGAAGCCTGATGGTGTGTGAAGTTAGTGAGCCAAATGGAGTTGTTCTCCCACAAGAACCACTCGGCTGATCCTTCTTCAATATGCACTTCACCAACATGCAGTGTTTCCTTGATTGAATTAGCTCTCACACCAATATTTGCGTCTAGAGCCTTTGCATTGAGGGCTATCTGAAAACGGCTGTGGCGCTGAAGTTGCCTGTGAATGTGGAGTTGGTGGCATGTGAAACCCGCATGTGGAGCATTCGTTTGTGTGGGATGCTCTACCAGGTTCATTCCTAGATAATGCACTCAAAGGGCACTAAGCATAGAGTGTGAAAACTGAGTTTCCTTGAGAGCTGCTTGGAAGCCTGATGGTGTGTGAAGTTAGTGAGCCAAATGGAGTTGTTCTCCCACAAGAACCACTCGGCTGATCCTTCTTCAATATGCCCTTCACCAACATTCAGTGTTTCCTTGATTGAATTAGCTCTCACACCAATATTTGCGTCTAGATCCTTTGCATTGAGGGCTATCTGAAAACGGCTGTGGCGCTGAAGTTGCCTGTGAATGTGGAGTTGATGGCATGTGAAACCCACATGTGGAGCATTCGTTTGTGTGGGATGCTCTACCAGGTTCATTCCTAGATAATGCACTCAAAGGGCACTAAGCATAGAGTGTGAAAACTGAGTTTCCTTGAGAGCTGCTTGGAAGCCTGATGGTGTGTGAAGTTAGTGAGCCAAATGGAGTTGTTCTCCCACAAGAACCACTCGGCTGATCCTTCTTCAATATGCACTTCACCAACATGTAGTGTTTCCTTGATTGAATTAGCTCTCACACCAATATTTGCGTCTAGAGCCTTTGCATTGAGGGCTATCTGAAAACGGCTGTGGCGCTGAAGTTGCCTGTGAATGTGGAGTTGGTGGCATGTGAAACCCGCATGTGGAGCATTCGTTTGTGTGGGATGCTGACCAAGCTTCATTTCAGTCCTAGCCACACAAAGAGCACTAAGCATAGAGTGTGAAAACTGAGTTTCCTTGAGAGCTGCTTGGAAGCCTGATGATGTGTGAAGTTAGTGAGCCAAATGGAGTTGTTCTCCCACAAGAACCACTCGGCTGATCCTTCTTCAATATGCCCTTCACCAACATGCAGTGTTTCCTTGATTGAATTAGCTCTCACACCAATATTTGCGTCTAGAGCCTTTGCATTGAGGGCTATCTGAAAACGGCTGTGGCGCTGAAGTTGCCTGTGAATGTGGAGTTGGTGGCATGTGAAACCCGCATGTGGAGCATTCGTTTGTGTGGGATGCTGACCAAGCTTCATTTCAGTCCTAGCCACACAAAGAGCACTAAGCATAGAGTGTGAAAACTGAGTTTCCTTGAGAGCTGCTTGGAAGCCTGATGGTGTGTGAAGTTAGTGAGCCAAATGGAGTTGTTCTCCCACAAGAACCACTCGGCTGATCCTTCTTCAATATGCCCTTCACCAACATGCAGTGTTTCCTTGATTGAATTAGCTCTCACACCAATATTTGCGTCTAGAGCCTTTGCATTGAGGGCTATCTGAAAACGGCTGTGGCGCTGAAGTTGCCTGTGAATGTGGAGTTGGTGGCATGTGAAACCCGCATGTGGAGCATTCGTTTGTGTGGGATGCTCTACCAGGTTCATTTCAGTCCTAGGCACTCAAAGGGCACTAAGCATAGAGTGTGAAAACTGAGTTTCCTTGAGAGCTGCTTGGAAGCCTGATGGTGTGTGAAGTTAGTGAGCCAAATGGAGTTGTTCTCCCACAAGAACCACTCGGCTGATCCTTCTTCAATATGCCCTTCACCAACATGCAGTGTTTCCTTGATTGAATTAGCTCTCACACCAATATTTGCGTCTAGAGCCTTTGCATTGAGGGCTATCTGAAAACGGCTGTGGCGCTGAAGTTGCCTGTGAATGTGGAGTTGGTGGCATGTGAAACCCACATGTGGAGCATTCGTTTGTGTGGGATGCTCTACCAGGTTCATTCCTAGATAATGCACTCAAAGGGCACTAAGCATAGAGTGTGAAAACTGAGTTTCCTTGAGAGCTGCTTGGAAGCCTGATGGTGTGTGAAGTTAGTGAGCCAAATGGAGTTGTTCTCCCACAAGAACCACTCGGCTGATCCTTCTTCAATATGCCCTTCACCAACATGTAGTGTTTCCTTGATTGAATTAGCTCTCACACCAATATTTGCGTCTAGAGCCTTTGCATTGAGGGCTATCTGAAAACGGCTGTGGCGCTGAAGTTGCCTGTGAATGTGGAGTTGGTGGCATGTGAAAGCCGCATGTGGAGCATTCGTTTGTGTGGGATGCTCTACCAGGTTCATTCCTAGATAATGCACTCAAAGGGCACTAAGCATAGAGTGTGAAAACTGAGTTTCCTTGAGAGCTGCTTGGAAGCCTGATGGTGTGTGAAGTTAGTGAGCCAAATGGAGTTGTTCTCCCACAAGAACCACTCGGCTGATCCTTCTTCAATATGCCCTTCACCAACATGCAGTGTTTCCTTGATTGAATTAGCTCTCACACCAATATTTGCGTCTAGAGCCTTTGCATTGAGGGCTATCTGAAAACGGCTGTGGCGCTGAAGTTGCCTGTGAATGTGGAGTTGGTGGCATGTGAAACCCGCATGTGGAGCATTCGTTTGTGTGGGATGCTCTACCAGGTTCATTTCAGTCCTAGGCACTCAAAGGGCACTAAGCATAGAGTGTGAAAACTGAGTTTCCTTGAGAGCTGCTTGGAAGCCTGATGGTGTGTGAAGTTAGTGAGCCAAATGGAGTTGTTCTCCCACAAGAACCACTCGGCTGATCCTTCTTCAATATGCCCTTCACCAACATGCAGTGTTTCCTTGATTGAATTAGCTCTCACACCAATATTTGCGTCTAGAGCCTTTGCATTGAGGGCTATCTGAAAACGGCTGTGGCGCTGAAGTTGCCTGTGAATGTGGAGTTGGTGGCATGTGAAACCCGCATGTGGAGCATTCGTTTGTGTGGGATGCTGACCAAGCTTCATTTCAGTCCTAGCCACACAAAGAGCACTAAGCATAGAGTGTGAAAACTGAGTTTCCTTGAGAGCTGCTTGGAAGCCTGATGGTGTGTGAAGTTAGTGAGCCAAATGGAGTTGTTCTCCCACAAGAACCACTCGGCTGATCCTTCTTCAATATGCCCTTCACCAACATGCAGTGTTTCCTTGATTGAATTAGCTCTCACACCAATATTTGCGTCTAGAGCCTTTGCATTGAGGGCTATCTGAAAACGGCTGTGGCGCTGAAGTTGCCTGTGAATGTGGAGTTGGTGGCATGTGAAACCCGCATGTGGAGCATTCGTTTATGTGGGATGCTGACCAAGCTTCATTTCAGTCCTAGGCACACAAAGAGCACTAAGCATAGAGTGTGAAAACTGAGTTTCCTTGAGAGCTGCTTGGAAGCCTGATGGTGTGTGACGTTAGTGAGCCAAATGGAGTTGTTCTCCCACAAGAACCACTCAGCTGATCCTTCTTCAATATGCCCTTCACCAACATGCAGTGTTTCCTTGATTGAATTAGCTCTCACACCAATATTTGCGTCTAGAGCCTTTGCATTGAGGGCTATCTGAAAACGGCTGTGGCGCTGAAGTTGCCTGTGAATGTGGAGTTGGTGGCATGTGAAACCCGCATGTGAAGCATTCGTTTGTGTGGGATGCTCTACCAGGTTCATTCCTAGATTATGCACTCAAAGGGCACTAAGCATAGAGTGTGAAAACTGAGTTTCCTTGAGAGCTGCTTGGAAGCCTGATGGTGTGTGAAGTTAGGGAGCCAAATGGAGTTGTTCTCCCACAAGAACCACTCGGCTGATCCTTCTTCATTATGCCCTTCACCAACATGCAGTGTTTCCTTGATTGAATTAGCTCTCACGCCAATATTTGCGTCTAGAGCCTTTGCATTGAGGGCTATCTGAAAACGGCTGTGGCGCTGAAGTTGCCTGTGAATGTGGAGTTGGTGGCATGTGAAACCCGCATGTGGAGCATTCGTTTGTGTGGGATGCTGACCAAGCTTCATTTCAGTCCTAGGCACACAAAGGGCACTAAGCATAGAGTGTGAAAACTGAGTTTCCTTGAGAGCTGCTTGGAAGCCTGATGGTGTGTGAAGTTAGTGAGCCAAATGGAGTTGTCCTCCCACAAGAACCACTCGGCTGATCCTTCTTCAATATGCCCTTCACCAACATGCAGTGTTTCCTTGATTGAATTAGCTCTCACACCAATATTTGCGTCTAGAGCCTTTGCATTGAGGGCTATCTGAAAACGGCTGTGGCGCTGAAGTTGCCTGTGAATGTGGAGTTGGTGGCATGTGAAACCCGCATGTGGAGCATTCGTTTGTGTGGGATGCTGACCAAGCTTCATTTCAGTCCTAGCCACACAAAGAGCACTAAGCATAGAGTGTGAAAACTGAGTTTCCTTGAGAGCTGCTTGGAAGCCTGATGGTGTGTGAAGTTAGTGAGCCAAATGGAGTTGTTCTCCCACAAGAACCACTCGGCTGATCCTTCTTCAATATGCCCTTCACCAACATGCAGTGTTTCCTTGATTGAATTAGCTCTCACACCAATATTTGCGTCTAGAGCCTTTGCATTGAGGGCTATCTGAAAACGGCTGTGGCGCTGAAGTTGCCTGTGAATGTGGAGTTGGTGGCATGTGAAACCCGCATGTGGAGCATTCGTTTGTGTGGGATGCTCTACCAGGTTCATTTCAGTCCTAGGCACTCAAAGGGCACTAAGCATAGAGTGTGAAAACTGAGTTTCCTTGAGAGCTGCTTGGAAGCCTGATGGTGTGTGAAGTTAGTGAGCCAAATGGAGTTGTTCTCCCACAAGAACCACTCGGCTGATCCTTCTTCAATATGCCCTTCACCAACATGCAGTGTTTCCTTGATTGAATTAGCTCTCACACCAATATTTGCGTCTAGAGCCTTTGCATTGAGGGCTATCTGAAAACGGCTGTGGCGCTGAAGTTGCCTGTGAATGTGGAGTTGGTGGCATGTGAAACCCACATGTGGAGCATTCGTTTGTGTGGGATGCTCTACCAGGTTCATTCCTAGATAATGCACTCAAAGGGCACTTAGCATAGAGTGTGAAAACTGAGTTTCCTTGAGAGCTGCTTGGAAGCCTGATGGTGTGTGAAGTTAGTGAGCCAAATGGAGTTGTTCTCCCACAAGAACCACTCGGCTGATCCTTCTTCAATATGCCCTTCACCAACATGTAGTGTTTCCTTGATTGAATTAGCTCTCACACCAATATTTGCGTCTAGAGCCTTTGCATTGAGGGCTATCTGAAAACGGCTGTGGCGCTGAAGTTGCCTGTGAATGTGGAGTTGGTGGCATGTGAAAGCCGCATGTGGAGCATTCGTTTGTGTGGGATGCTCTACCAGGTTCATTCCTAGATAATGCACTCAAAGGGCACTAAGCATAGAGTGTGAAAACTGAGTTTCCTTGAGAGCTGCTTGGAAGCCTGATGGTGTGTGAAGTTAGGGAGCCAAATGGAGTTGTTCTCCCACAAGAACCACTCGGCTGATCCTTCTTCATTATGCCCTTCACCAACATGCAGTGTTTCCTTGATTGAATTAGCTCTCACACCAATATTTGCGTCTAGAGCCTTTGCATTGAGGGCTATCTGAAAACGGCTGTAGCGCTGAAGTTGCCTGTGAATGTGGAGTTGGTGGCATGTGAAACCCGCATGTGGAGCATTCGTTTGTGTGGGATGCTGACCAAGCTTCATTTCAGTCCTAGGCACACAACGGGCACTAAGCATAGAGTGTGAAAACTGAGTTTCCTTGAGAGCTGCTTGGAAGCCTGATGGTGTGTGAAGTTAGTCAGCCAAATGGAGTTGTTCTCCCACAAGAACCACTCGGCTGATCCTTCTTCAATATGCCCTTCACCAACATGCAGTGTTTCCTTGATTGAATTAGCTCTCACACCAATATTTGCGTCTAGAGCCTTTGCATTGAGGGCTATCTGAAAACGGCTGTGGCGCTGAAGTTGCCTGTGAATGTGGAGTTGGTGGCATGTGAAACCCGCATGTGGAGCATTCGTTTGTGTGGGATGCTGACCAAGCTTCATTTCAGTCCTAGCCACACAAAGAGCACTAAGCATAGAGTGTGAAAACTGAGTTTCCTTGAGAGCTGCTTGGAAGCCTGATGGTGTGTGAAGTTAGTGAGCCAAATGGAGTTGTTCTCCCACAAGAACCACTCGGCTGATCCTTCTTCAATATGCCCTTCACCAACATGCAGTGTTTCCTTGATTGAATTAGCTCTCACACCAATATTTGCGTCTAGAGCCTTTGCATTGAGGGCTATCTGAAAACGGCTGTGGCGCTGAAGTTGCCTGTGAATGTGGAGTTGGTGGCATGTGAAACCCGCATGTGGAGCATTCGTTTATGTGGGATGCTGACCAAGCTTCATTTCAGTCCTAGGCACACAAAGAGCACTAAGCATAGAGTGTGAAAACTGAGTTTCCTTGAGAGCTGCTTGGAAGCCTGATGGTGTGTGACGTTAGTGAGCCAAATGGAGTTGTTCTCCCACAAGAACCACTCAGCTGATCCTTCTTCAATATGCCCTTCACCAACATGCAGTGTTTCCTTGATTGAATTAGCTCTCACACCAATATTTGCGTCTAGAGCCTTTGCATTGAGGGCTATCTGAAAACGGCTGTGGCGCTGAAGTTGCCTGTGAATGTGGAGTTGGTGGCATGTGAAACCCGCATGTGAAGCATTCGTTTGTGTGGGATGCTCTACCAGGTTCATTCCTAGATTATGCACTCAAAGGGCACTAAGCATAGAGTGTGAAAACTGAGTTTCCTTGAGAGCTGCTTGGAAGCCTGATGGTGTGTGAAGTTAGGGAGCCAAATGGAGTTGTTCTCCCACAAGAACCACTCGGCTGATCCTTCTTCATTATGCCCTTCACCAACATGCAGTGTTTCCTTGATTGAATTAGCTCTCACGCCAATATTTGCGTCTAGAGCCTTTGCATTGAGGGCTATCTGAAAACGGCTGTAGCGCTGAAGTTGCCTGTGAATGTGGAGTTGGTGGCATGTGAAACCCGCATGTGGAGCATTCGTTTGTGTGGGATGCTGACCAAGCTTCATTTCAGTCCTAGGCACACAAAGGGCACTAAGCATAGAGTGTGAAAACTGAGTTTCCTTGAGAGCTGCTTGGAAGCCTGATGGTGTGTGAAGTTAGTGAGCCAAATGGAGTTGTCCTCCCACAAGAACCACTCGGCTGATCCTTCTTCAATATGCCCTTCACCAACATGCAGTGTTTCCTTGATTGAATTAGCTCTCACACCAATATTTGCGTCTAGAGCCTTTGCATTGAGGGCTATCTGAAAACGGCTGTGGCGCTGAAGTTGCCTGTGAATGTGGAGTTGGTGGCATGTGAAACCCGCATGTGGAGCATTCGTTTGTGTGGGATGCTGACCAAGCTTCATTTCAGTCCTAGCCACACAAAGAGCACTAAGCATAGAGTGTGAAAACTGAGTTTCCTTGAGAGCTGCTTGGAAGCCTGATGGTGTGTGAAGTTAGTGAGCCAAATGGAGTTGTTCTCCCACAAGAACCACTCGGCTGATCCTTCTTCAATATGCCCTTCACCAACATGCAGTGTTTCCTTGATTGAATTAGCTCTCACACCAATATTTGCGTCTAGAGCCTTTGCATTGAGGGCTATCTGAAAACGGCTGTGGCGCTGAAGTTGCCTGTGAATGTGGAGTTGGTGGCATGTGAAACCCGCATGTGGAGCATTCGTTTGTGTGGGATGCTCTACCAGGTTCATTTCAGTCCTAGGCACTCAAAGGGCACTAAGCATAGAGTGTGAAAACTGAGTTTCCTTGAGAGCTGCTTGGAAGCCTGATGGTGTGTGAAGTTAGTGAGCCAAATGGAGTTGTTCTCCCACAAGAACCACTCGGCTGATCCTTCTTCAATATGCCCTTCACCAACATGCAGTGTTTCCTTGATTGAATTAGCTCTCACACCAATATTTGCGTCTAGAGCCTTTGCATTGAGGGCTATCTGAAAACGGCTGTGGCGCTGAAGTTGCCTGTGAATGTGGAGTTGGTGGCATGTGAAACCCACATGTGGAGCATTCGTTTGTGTGGGATGCTCTACCAGGTTCATTCCTAGATAATGCACTCAAAGGGCACTAAGCATAGAGTGTGAAAACTGAGTTTCCTTGAGAGCTGCTTGGAAGCCTGATGGTGTGTGAAGTTAGTGAGCCAAATGGAGTTGTTCTCCCACAAGAACCACTCGGCTGATCCTTCTTCAATATGCCCTTCACCAACATGTAGTGTTTCCTTGATTGAATTAGCTCTCACACCAATATTTGCGTCTAGAGCCTTTGCATTGAGGGCTATCTGAAAACGGCTGTGGCGCTGAAGTTGCCTGTGAATGTGGAGTTGGTGGCATGTGAAAGCCGCATGTGGAGCATTCGTTTGTGTGGGATGCTCTACCAGGTTCATTCCTAGATAATGCACTCAAAGGGCACTAAGCATAGAGTGTGAAAACTGAGTTTCCTTGAGAGCTGCTTGGAAGCCTGATGGTGTGTGAAGTTAGGGAGCCAAATGGAGTTGTTCTCCCACAAGAACCACTCGGCTGATCCTTCTTCATTATGCCCTTCACCAACATGCAGTGTTTCCTTGATTGAATTAGCTCTCACACCAATATTTGCGTCTAGAGCCTTTGCATTGAGGGCTATCTGAAAACGGCTGTAGCGCTGAAGTTGCCTGTGAATGTGGAGTTGGTGGCATGTGAAACCCGCATGTGGAGCATTCGTTTGTGTGGGATGCTGACCAAGCTTCATTTCAGTCCTAGGCACACAACGGGCACTAAGCATAGAGTGTGAAAACTGAGTTTCCTTGAGAGCTGCTTGGAAGCCTGATGGTGTGTGAAGTTAGTCAGCCAAATGGAGTTGTTCTCCCACAAGAACCACTCGGCTGATCCTTCTTCAATATGCCCTTCACCAACATGCAGTGTTTCCTTGATTGAATTAGCTCTCACACCAATATTTGCGTCTAGAGCCTTTGCATTGAGGGCTATCTGAAAACGGCTGTGGCGCTGAAGTTGCCTGTGAATGTGGAGTTGGTGGCATGTGAAACCCGCATGTGGAGCATTCGTTTGTGTGGGATGCTGACCAAGCTTCATTTCAGTCCTAGCCACACAAAGAGCACTAAGCATAGAGTGTGAAAACTGAGTTTCCTTGAGAGCTGCTTGGAAGCCTGATGGTGTGTGAAGTTAGTGAGCCAAATGGAGTTGTTCTCCCACAAGAACCACTCGGCTGATCCTTCTTCAATATGCCCTTCACCAACATGCAGTGTTTCCTTGATTGAATTAGCTCTCACACCAATATTTGCGTCTAGAGCCTTTGCATTGAGGGCTATCTGAAAACGGCTGTGGCGCTGAAGTTGCCTGTGAATGTGGAGTTGGTGGCATGTGAAACCCGCATGTGGAGCATTCGTTTATGTGGGATGCTGACCAAGCTTCATTTCAGTCCTAGGCACACAAAGAGCACTAAGCATAGAGTGTGAAAACTGAGTTTCCTTGAGAGCTGCTTGGAAGCCTGATGGTGTGTGACGTTAGTGAGCCAAATGGAGTTGTTCTCCCACAAGAACCACTCAGCTGATCCTTCTTCAATATGCCCTTCACCAACATGCAGTGTTTCCTTGATTGAATTAGCTCTCACACCAATATTTGCGTCTAGAGCCTTTGCATTGAGGGCTATCTGAAAACGGCTGTGGCGCTGAAGTTGCCTGTGAATGTGGAGTTGGTGGCATGTGAAACCCGCATGTGAAGCATTCGTTTGTGTGGGATGCTCTACCAGGTTCATTCCTAGATTATGCACTCAAAGGGCACTAAGCATAGAGTGTGAAAACTGAGTTTCCTTGAGAGCTGCTTGGAAGCCTGATGGTGTGTGAAGTTAGTGAGCCAAATGGAGTTGTTCTCCCACAAGAACCACTCGGCTGATCCTTCTTCATTATGCCCTTCACCAACATGCAGTGTTTCCTTGATTGAATTAGCTCTCACGCCAATATTTGCGTCTAGAGCCTTTGCATTGAGGGCTATCTGAAAACGGCTGTAGCGCTGAAGTTGCCTGTGAATGTGGAGTTGGTGGCATGTGAAACCCGCATGTGGAGCATTCGTTTGTGTGGGATGCTGACCAAGCTTCATTTCAGTCCTAGGCACACAAAGGGCACTAAGCATAGAGTGTGAAAACTGAGTTTCCTTGAGAGCTGCTTGGAAGCCTGATGGTGTGTGAAGTTAGTGAGCCAAATGGAGTTGTTCTCCCACAAGAACCACTCGGCTGATCCTTCTTCAATATGCCCTTCACCAACATGCAGTGTTTCCTTGATTGAATTAGCTCTCACACCAATATTTGCGTCTAGAGCCTTTGCATTGAGGGCTATCTGAAAACGGCTGTGGCGCTGAAGTTGCCTGTGAATGTGGAGTTGGTGGCATGTGAAACCCGCATGTGGAGCATTCGTTTGTGTGGGATGCTGACCAAGCTTCATTTCAGTCCTAGCCACACAAAGAGCACTAAGCATAGAGTGTGAAAACTGAGTTTCCTTGAGAGCTGCTTGGAAGCCTGATGGTGTGTGAAGTTAGTGAGCCAAATGGAGTTGTTCTCCCACAAGAACCACTCGGCTGATCCTTCTTCAATATGCCCTTCACCAACATGCAATGTTTCCTTGATTGAATTAGCTCTCACACCAATATTTGCGTCTAGAGCCTTTGCATTGAGGGCTATCTGAAAACGGCTGTGGCACTGAAGTTGCCTGTGAATCTGGAGTTGGTGGCATGTGAAACCCGCATGTGGAGCATTCGTTTGTGTGGGATGCTCTACCAGGTTCATTTCAGTCCTAGGCACTCAAAGGGCACTAAGCATAGAGTGTGAAAACTGAGTTTCCTTGAGAGCTGCTTGGAAGCCTGATGGTGTGTGAAGTTAGTGTGCCAAATGTAGTTGTTCTCCCACAAGAACCACTCGGCTGATCCTTCTTCAATATGCACTTCACCAACATGCAGTGTTTCCTTGATTGAATTAGCTCTCACACCAATATTTGCGTCTAGAGCCTTTGCATTGAGGGCTATCTGAAAACGGCTGTGGCGCTGAAGTTGCCTGTGAATGTGGAGTTGGTGGCATGTGAAACCCGCATGTGGAGCATTCGTTTGTGTGGGATGCTCTACCAGGTTCATTCCTAGATAATGCACTCAAAGGGCACTAAGCATAGAGTGTGAAAACTGAGTTTCCTTGAGAGCTGCTTGAAGCCTGATGGTGTGTGAAGTTAGTGAGCCAAATGGAGTTGTTCTCCCACAAGAACCACTCAGCTAATCCTTCTTCAATATGCCCTTCACCAACATGCAGTGTTTCCTTGATTGAATTACCTCTCACACCAATATTTGCGTCTAGAGCCTTTGCATTGAGGGCTATCTGAAAACGGCTGTGGCGCTGAAGTTGCCTGTGAATGTGGAGTTGGTGGCATGTGAAACCCGCATGTGGAGCATTCGTTTGTGTGGGATGCTCTACCAGGTTCATTTCAGTCCTAGCCATCAAAGGGCACTAAGCATAGAGTGTGAAAACTGAGTTTCCTTGAGAGCTGCTTGGAAGCCTGATGGTGTGTGAAGTTAGTGAGCCAAATGGAGTTGTTCTCCCACAAGAACCACTCGGCTGATCCTTCTTCAATATGCCCTTCACCAACATGCAGTGTTTCCTTGATTGAATTAGCTCTCACACCAATATTTGCGTCTAGAGCCTTTGCATTGAGGGCTATCTGAAAACGGCTGTGGCGCTGAAGTTGCCTGTGAATGTGGAGTTGGTGGCATGTGAAACCCGCATGTGGAGCATTCGTTTGTGTGGGATGCTGACCAAGCTTCATTTCAGTCCTAGCCACACAAAGAGCACTAAGCATAGAGTGTGAAAACTGAGTTTCCTTGAGAGCTGCTTGGAAGCCTGATGGTGTGTGAAGTTAGTGAGCCAAATGGAGTTGTTCTCCCACAAGAACCACTCGGCTGATCCTTCTTCAATATGCCCTTCACCAACATGCAGTGTTTCCTTGATTGAATTAGCTCTCACACCAATATTTGCGTCTAGAGCCTTTGCATTGAGGGCTATCTGAAAACGGCTGTGGCGCTGAAGTTGCCTGTGAATGTGGAGTTGGTGGCATGTGAAACCCGCATGTGGAGCATTCGTTTGTGTGGGATGCTCTACCAGGCTTCATTTCAGTCCTAGGCACTCAAAGGGCACTAAGCATAGAGTGTGAAAACTGAGTTTCCTTGAGAGCTGCTTGGAAGCCTGATGGTGTGTGAAGTTAGTGAGCCAAATGGAGTTGTTCTCCCACAAGAACCACTCGGCTGATCCTTCTTCAATATGCCCTTCACCAACATGCAGTGTTTCCTTGATTGAATTAGCTCTCACACCAATATTTGCGTCTAGAGCCTTTGCATTGAGGGCTATCTGAAAACGGCTGTGGCGCTGAAGTTGCCTGTGAATGTGGAGTTGGTGGCATGTGAAACCCGCATGTGAAGCATTCGTTTGTGTGGGATGCTGACCAGCTTCATTTCAGTCCTAGGCACACAAAGGGCACTAAGCATAGAGTGTGAAAACTGAGTTTCCTTGAGAGCTGCTTGGAAGCCTGATGGTGTGTGAAGTTAGTGAGCCAAATGGAGTTGTTCTCCCACAAGAACCACTCGGCTGATCCTTCTTCAATATGCCCTTCACCAACATGCAGTGTTTCCTTGATTGAATTAGCTCTCACACCAATATTTGCGTCTAGAGCCTTTGCATTGAGGGCTATCTGAAAACGGCTGTGGCGCTGAAGTTGCCTGTGAATGTGGAGTTGGTGGCATGTGAAACCCGCATGTGGAGCATTCGTTTGTGTGGGATGCTCTACCAAGCTTCATTCTAGTTCATGCACTCAAAGGGCACTAAGCATAGAGTGTGAAAACTGAGTTTCCTTGAGAGCTGCTTGGAAGCCTGATGGTGTGTGAAGTTAGTGAGCCAAATGGAGTTGTTCTCCCACAAGAACCACTCGGCTGATCCTTCTTCAATATGCCCTTCACCAACATGCAGTGTTTCCTTGATTGAATTAGCTCTCACACCAATATTTGCGTCTAGAGCCTTTGCATTGAGGGCTATCTGAAAACGGCTGTGGCGCTGAAGTTGCCTGTGAATGTGGAGTTGGTGGCATGTGAAACCCGCATGTGGAGCATTCGTTTGTGTGGGATGCTCTACCAGGTTCATTCCTAGATAATGCACGCAAAGGGCACTAAGCATAGAGTGTGAAAACTGAGTTTCCTTGAGAGCTGCTTGGAAGCCTGATGGTGTGTGAAGTTAGTGAGCCAAATGGAGTTGTTCTCCCACAAGAACCACTCGGCTGATCCTTCTTCAATATGCCCTTCACCAACATGCAGTGTTTCCTTGATTGAATTAGCTCTCACACCAATATTTGCGTCTAGAGCCTTTGCATTGAGGGCTATCTGAAAACGGCTGTGGCGCTGAAGTTGCCTGTGAATGTGGAGTTCGGTGGCATGTGAAACCCGCATGTGGAGCATTCGTTTGTGTGGGATGCTGACCAAGCTTCATTTCAGTCCTAGGCACACAAAGGGCACTAAGCATAGAGTGTGAAACTGAGTTTCCTTGAGAGCTGCTTGGAAGCCTGATGGTGTGTGAAGTTAGTGAGCCAAATGGAGTTGTTCTCCCACAAGAACCACTCGGCTGATCCTTCTTCAATATGCCCTCACCAACATGCAGTGTTTCCTTGATTGAATTAGCTCTCACACCAATATTTGCGTCTAGAGCCTTTGCATTGAGGGCTATCTGAAAACGGCTGTGGCGCTGAAGTTGCCTGTGAATGTGGAGTTGGTGGCATGTGAAACCCGCATGTGGAGCATTCGTTTGTGTGGGATGCTCTACCAGGTTCATTCCTAGATTATGCACTCAAAGGGCACTAAGCATAGAGTGTGAAAACTGAGTTTCCTTGAGAGCTGCTTGGAAGCCTGATGGTGTGTGAAGTTAGTGAGCCAAATGGAGTTGTTCTCCCACAAGAACCACTCGGCTGATCCTTCTTCATTATGCCCTTCACCAACATGCAGTGTTTCCTTGATTGAATTAGCTCTCACACCAATATTTGCGTCTAGAGCCTTTGCATTGAGGGCTATCTGAAAACGGCTGTAGCGCTGAAGTTGCCTGTGAATGTGAGTTGGTGGCATGTGAAACCCGCATGTGGAGCATTCGTTTGTGTGGATGCTCGACCAGCTTCATTTCAGTCCTAGGCACACAAAGGGCACTAAGCATAGAGTGTGAAAACTGAGTTTCCTTGAGAGCTGCTTGGAAGCCTGATGGTGTGTGAAGTTAGTGAGCCAAATGGAGTTGTTCTCCCACAAGAACCACTCGGCTGATCCTTCTTCAATATGCCCTTCACCAACATGCAGTGTTTCCTTGATTGAATTAGCTCTCACACCA